>NC_137022.1:2792500-2805000 GCF_032717465.1 Coenobita brevimanus
TCAATGTTATTATTCTTGCTTATTTTAAAACTGCGATATTTCAAAGGTTATTTTCTCCCAGAGCCTTCACACTTGATCAGCTTAGACGCACAACTGTCCTCCTCTTCTGGCCAAATGTAGATATTGTCCGGAACACAGAGGAGTAAGTCAGCCACGATATCTCAACAACCGCTTAGGCTAGGAAGCTGAAATTTTACTATAATACTGTAGAGCTCTAATGAAGGCGGACCCAGTGGGGAGAGGAGTAGGGTGTAATCGGTGGACTATTCTCTGAGATCGCCTGGGGTCAAACACTGCGACTTGCCCTGATATTCGGGAGGTCAGTTAATTTTCCATGAAGGATTAGAGCCAGAGCCACCAAATTTGTGGACTTATAGACTGTGATGACCTAAGGTGACAGGCACAAGATCAGTCACCTTCACCTCAGGGTCCCTTTATAGCTCATCTTATGGTAGGCAACGGCTCTGGGAAATTTTTCTTTATTGAAATTGTACTTGGACAATTTTACCGTGTTCTGTTTGTTACTGTAATTCTTCTTCTTCTTCTTCTTTTTATTATTATTATTATTATTATTATTATTATTATTATTACTATTGTTATTATTATTTTTATTATTATTATTATTATTATTATTATTATTATTATTATTATTATTATTAAAATTACTACTACTACTACCACCACCACCACCACCACTCCTACTGTTACTACTATCATTATTATCCTTTTAACCACACCACTGCATCTCTGTAACTCACTCTCTCACTCCCTCACAGCCCCCGCGCCTGGCCGTGCCCTGAAGATGCAGCAATCGCTCCGTGCACGTGTTATGCTGACGATGATCTCAACTTGTTTATGGACTGCCAAAACCTTGACTCCTTCCAGCAACTTGTAGATATTTTCCAAGTTGATTTTCCTTTTAAGAAGTTTGGCAGGCTGCAGGTGAGTGACGCTTGCTCGCAAGTGGTTTATTCTGGACCTTATGCTTCGGTTCTACAATAGGTGGATGGATTGATAGACGGTTGAATGGATGGATGGATGGATAGATAGATATATAAATAGATAGATAGAAAGATAGACAGATGGATGGATGGATGGATGGACAGATAGATAGATAGATAGATACATAGATAGATAGATGGATGGATGGATAGAGAGATAGATAGACGGATGGATGGATGGGCAGGTAGAGAGATAGATAGACGGACTGATGGATGGATTGATAGATAGATAGATAGATGAATGGATGACTGAATGGATAGATAGATAGATAGATAGACGAATGGATAGATGGATAGATAGATAGACAGATAGATAGATAGATAGATAGACAGATAGATAGATAGATAGATGGTTCCTTCTTCCCTGCATAAAACACACCCACACACACACACACACACACACACACACACACACACACACACACACACACACACACACACACACACACACACACACACCTCACACACACACTCCTCCCACCTCACTCCAGCCCACACCTGCCAGCCTACGAATTCACAAGCACAGTATTTTAAACCCGCGCTATCCTTGTCTTATTCTCCCGTTTCAGATCAGCAACAGCGACCTGAGAGACACCCTGACCGCAGCTGTGTTCCCGGATGGCTTCATGTTCAGAGAAGTTATCATGTTCAGCAATAACTTCCTTGACGTGGACCCAGACACCTTCCTTCCCTCCAAGACAGAACTCACCTTCATGGAATTCTCAGACCCTACGCCGAACTTCCCCTTGCGTGAGTACAGGGAGGAGGAGGAGGAGGAGGAGGAGGAGGAGGAGGAAAGGAAGGGGAGGAGGGAGAGGAGGAGGAGGAGAAAAAAGTAGAGGAACTAGAGATAAAGAGAAGAAGAAGAAGAAGGAAGAAAAGGAGAAGAGGAGGGAGGAGGAGGAGGAGGAGGAGGAGGAGGAGGAAAAGAAGAAGAGGAAAGAGGTGAACCCAGTGGACTGCAGGCTGAAGTTGGGCCCTACAGTCTTCTATCTTCTTTCCGGGGGATAGGGAGGGAGTTGAGGGACGTTTGTGTGGCAGTGGAGTGGCCTACATGAGTGCCACCGCGTGAAGGCCCCCTCTTTTTAGCACAGGCAGGTAATTACTCAGGTGGTACAAGCAAGTAATTACTCCCAGACAGGTGGGACAAGCAGGTTATTACTCCCAGACAGGTGGCACAGGCAGGTAATTACTCCCAGACAGGTGGCACAGGCAGGTAATTACTCAGGTGGTACAAGCAGGTAATTACTGACAGAAAGGTGGTACAAGCAGGTAGTAGTAGTAGTAGTAGTAGTAGTAGTAGTAGTAGTAGTAGTAGGTGTAGCAGTAGTAGAAGTAGTACTATTATTGCTACATTATTATTATTATTTTATAATAATAATAATAATAATAATTATTATTATTATTATTAATCATTCTTATTCTTATTCTTATTTTTAATATTATTCTTATTATTATTACTGTTATTATTATTATTATTATTATTATTATTATTATTATTATCAATAGTAGTAGTATTAGTAATAATAGTAGTAGTAGTAGTAGTAGTAGTAGTAGTGGTAATAGTAGCAGTGGTAGCAGCAGCAACAACAGTAATAGTAGCAGCAGGCGCTAGTAAATATGAGTAGGCTTGGCTACTGGGTGGATGCCGCAGGTGCCTCGCGTTGCCGATAGGTGAAAATATACTCCTTCTCGTCTCTCTTACAGCCGCCGAGCTTACGCAGCTGCCGGAGTTACGCGAGGCGGTGCTGTCGGTGAACTGCAGCGAGATTCCTGCCTGGGCGTCTGATTCCCTGGTGACTCTGACTATCCGCTGCCTTCAGGATACCGAATTCCCTAGCCCGTTGAACCTGTCACACCTGTCCGCCCTCCACCTCCACCACACCAACCTCCTCGGGGTGCGTAGGGGATGCTTTGCCCTGTGGAACTCGTGTTTAGGTTCAGGAGTCCTTTGCCATAGTCCCAACACTCATATTTCTAACACATCGTCAAATATCCCCACCTAAGGATTGAACACACGTCCTTCTACACAGCGGTTCACTTCTCTAACCACTTGAGTGCCATATCTATCTATCTGTTTATCTCTCTGTCTGTCTATCTATCTATCTACCTATCTATCTATCTATCTATCTACCTTCTCAGTCACTCTCAAGTCACCTCAAGTAATCATTTTTATTTTCTCGTGTGTGTGTGTGTGTGTGTGTGTGTGTGTGTGTGTGTGTGTGTGTGTGTGTGTGTGTGTACTGAGTGGTTTTCTGTATGTCTGTCTGTCCCTCTGTCTGTCTGCCATTTTGTCTGTCTGTCCATCTTCTTGTCTATCAGTCTATCTATCTATCTATCTGTATGAATCTATATATCTATTTATGTAGCTGTCTGTCTGTCTGTCTGCTGGTCTGTGTCTGTCTGCCTGTCTGTCTGTCTGTCTGTCTATCTCTCTCTCTCTCGCTCTCTTTCTCTCTCTCTCTCTCTCTTTCTCTCTGTATATCTGTCTATCTTTGTACCCATCCATCTATCTATCTATCTATCAATCTATCTATCTATCTATTTTCTCTTCACAGGTGCCGGTGAACAGCTTCGTCGGCTCACCAGGCCTACAGACGCTCTCCCTTAACAACGACCAGTTAGCGAGTTTTGATGATGGTGCCCTGAGCTTCACCGCCTTACACCAGCTCGACATCAGCTCCAATGCGCTCACCACGATGCCCCAAGTTGAGGGTGAGTGTGTGTGTGTGTGTGTGTGTGTGTGTGTGTGTGTGTGTGTGTGTGTTCTTACCTAATTGTTCTTACCTAATTGTATCTCTACAGGAATGAGTCAAGCTCGTACTGTCCCGTGTCTTAAACCATATTTATCGTACATATCCTTAAATTTGTGAATTGTTTTGGCACACACTATTTCATTCGGTAGTGCATTCCACTGATCAATTGCTCTGTCTGGGAAACTGAATTTCCTTACGTCTTTATCACCTCTCTTCTTATGCAGTTTTTTGCAGTGTCCTCTTGCTGATGCTTCTCCATATGTTAAGTAATCATTTATGTCTATTTTCTCCTTCCCTGATATGCACTTATATAGCATTATCATGTCACCTCTTTTCCTTCTCTCCTGTAGTGTTCGTAGATTCAGTTTATTTAGTCTTTCTTCGTAGCTTAGGTCCTTTAAGCTTGGTATCCATCTTGTAGCGACCCTTTGAACTTTTTCAATCTTGTCTATGTGTTTTTTGAGATGAGGACTCCAGACTACTGATGCATACTCCAGGGTTGGTCTGATGAATGATATTATCCTTCTTAGCATGTCTTCATTTATGTATGTGAATGCTATTCTCATATTTGCAAGCAGTGTATACATGTTCCGTACCTTCTCACTGATGTGGTCAGCCGGAGATAGTCTGTTATTGATAATCACACCTAGGTCTTTCTCTATTTCTGATGTGTATAGGGTTTTATTTCCTAACTTATAATCCCAATCAGGTCTTTTTCCACTTTTACCAAACTTGATTACATGACACTTGTCCACATTGAATTCCATTTGCCATGTACTACTCCATTCATGAAGTTTATTTAATTCTTCTTGTAGCTCTTTACAAGAGTCTGTGTTAGTAATTCTCCTTTGTATTTTTACATCACCTGCAAACATATTTAGATAGGTTTCATTTCCAGTGTTACTGTTTATATCATTTATATACACTAAAAACATGATTGGTGCCAGCACTGAACCCTGTGGTACTCCACTAGTCACTTCTTTCCATGATGAGTAGTTTCCCCTTAGTACTGTTCTCATTTTTCTTTTCTGTCTGTGTGTGTGTGTGTGTGTGTGTGTGTGTGTGTGTGTGTGTGTGTGTGTGTGTGTGTGTGTGTAATTACTATATATGGTGTCATTTCACTGGGGTCATGTAGTACTGGGAATAAGAGTGGTGATGGTGATGATGATGATGATAATAATAGCAATCGTAATAATAATAATAATAATAATAAAAATAATAACAACAGTAATAATAATAATAATAATAATAATAATAATAATAATATTAACAACAACAACAACAATAATCATCATAATAATAATAATAATAATAATAATATAATAATAATAATAATATAATAATAATATAATAATAATAATATAATAATAATAATAATAATAATAATAATAATAACAATAATAATAATAATAATAATAACGCCCTTCAGGTATGGCGGCAGATGGCACTATAATAATCAGCAATAACACAGGCATAACCCAGTTCAGCGAAGGCACTACACTTCCTCTTCTTTCCGAGGGAGTTACCATTATTGCGGAAAATATTGTGGTAAGGCTTATGTTTTTATATGTAAGAAAGAAGGAACCCAAGGCCAGGCTAGGTAAACCCCCCTCCCTCACCTGTCTACCCCCCCAGCACAGGTGTGGTTAGAGGTGATTAAAATGACCTGGGTTTATATCAGGTGATTACTACTACTACTACTACTACTACTAACAATAATAATAATAATAATAATAATAATAATAATGATAATAGCCATACCTCATCAAGGGCTAGGTTAGATTGGGGTTGATTTGGGTAGTATTCACACACACACACACACACACACACACACACACACACACACACACACACACACACACACACACAGCATAAAACACATACTGGAGCACTGCATAACACTCATACACACACACACACACACACACACACACACACACACACACACACACATCAACGGTGTAAGGAATCCATGAGACAACACAACCGAGTGAGTCCCTTACCTTCCGTCGATGGGTCTGCTCACTCTGACGAACCTATACTGAACAACAACAACAACAACAACAACAACAATCTAACCTTAATTCACCCCAAAAAAATTTCCCTAAGAATTTTTGACTCGACCCCTCCCCCCCCATTTCCAAATTTCTCGATGCAGTCACGCCTCCATATATATTTTTCTTGTCTTGTTTGTCTTGATGGATATTGTCTTGCTTGTGTTGTTTTGAATGTTGTTTTGACCTGTGTGTATTTACCTGAGGGAACTGGTCCACTCCTACAACTACATTATTCAGTGAGTCTCCTTGGTTACTAGTCAAATCAAGCCTTCACTCTGACTATGGCTATCAATTGAGCTGAAAGGAGTTATGGATCTTTGTTATATGGGAAAAGATGTAGTGATGAGTCTCCTTGGTTACTAGTCAAATCAAGCCTCCACTCTGACTACACCTGGCCATCAACTGAAAGGCGTGTTGTAATCAATTCTTTTTTCTATCTACCTATTTCAGTTAATATAGACATTGATAATAACTGAGTAGATAGATACATAAATAGTAGATAGATAGATAGATAGATAGATAGATAAGTATAATAATAAGCTTTCCTATGGAGCCCACAAGAAAGGTATTTAAAAACAGTAATAACGAAATAAGAGCAATCTCTCTCTCTCTCTCTCTCTCTCTCTCTCTCTCATAAAAACAGCAATTCAAATTAACCATATGTCACGTGAACTCTCTCTCTCTCTCTCTCTCTCTCAGTGCCAGGTGTAGTCAGATTGGAGGGTTGATCTGACTAGTAACCAAGGAGACTCATTCTTATCTAACTCTACCTCATTGCATTGCCTCAGCCACCCTTTTAGCTCAGTTGATGGCCAGGTGTAGTCAGATCGGAGGGTTGATCTGACTAGTAACCAAGGAGACTCATTCTTACCTCACTCTACCTCATTGCATTGCCTCAGCCACATTATGCAAAGGGAGTGGCCCAGTTCCATCCAGTGAAAACAGACAGACTAGCCGACTATCCTACCCACCTTGTAAATAACCTGTGCAGGTGAAATTAATTATGTGACTTACCTTGATGTAATGTCTCACCTCACTTCACACACTCCACGTCATCCTTGTGTAATGTTACCTCTCCTCTCCTGTCCATTTCGCTTCTCTCCTCTCTTCTCCTCTCCTTTCCTCTCTTTTTAATTTTTGTCCTCTCCTCTTCTCTCCTCTCCTCTCCTCTCTTCTTATTTCCTTTCCCCTCCTCTCTTCTCATTTCCTTTCCCCTCCTCTCCTCTCCACGCTTCTCCTCTCCTCTCTTCTCTTTTCCTTTCCCCTCCTCTCCTCTCCACTCTTCTCATCTCTTCACCTCTCCTCTCCTCTCCTCTCCTGTCCAATCCTATCTAATCTCATTGTATCCAGTCCTGTCCTTGTCTCTCCTCTCCTTTTTAATCTTCTCCTCCCCTCTCCTCACCTCTCCTCTCTTCTCCTCCCCTCTCCTCACCTCTCCCCTCCTCTCCTCCCCTCACCTCTCCCCTCCTCTCCTCCCCTCATCTCTCCTCTCCTTTTCTGTCCTATCCAATCTTATCCAGTCCTGTTCTTTTCTCTCCTCTCCTACCTCCTCTTCTTCTCTCCTCTCCTCTCCTCTCCCCTCCAGTCAAACCCTATCCAGCGCCACACTATCCCAACCCAACCCAACCCAACATAAACCCATCAAACAAGCCAATCCTAGCCTTAACTTGCCTTCTAACCTCTATTTTCTAACTTTCTAACCTCTGTTTTCTAACTACCTTTCTAACAAACTTTCTAACCTCTATTTTCTAACTTTCTAACTAATTTTCTAACTAACTTTCTAACTAGCTTTCTAACCTCTATTTTCTAATTTTCTAACCTCTATTTTCTAGCTCACTTTCTAACTCACTTTCTAGCTCACTTTCTAACCTCTATTTTCTAACTTTCTAACCTCTATTTTCTAACTAACTTTCTAACCTCAATTTTCTAACTTTCTAACGTCCATTTTCTAACTAACTTTCTAACAAACTTTCTAACCTCTATTTTCTAACTAACTTTCTAACTAACTTTCTAGCCTCTATTTTCTAACTAACTTTCTAACTTTTTAACCTCTATTTTCTAACTAGCCTTCTAACCTCTATTTTCTAAATTTCTAACCTCTATTTTCTAACTAACTTTCTAACCTCTATTTCCTAACTAACCCTCTAACCTTTTTTTTCTAACTAGGCTTCTAACTTCTATTTTCTAACTAACTTTTTAACCTCTATTTTCAAACTAACCTTCATACCTCTATTTTCTAACTTTCTAAACTCTATTTTCTAACTAACCTTCTAACCTCTATCTTCTAACTAACTTTCAAACTAACTTTCTAACCTCTATTTTCTAATTAACCTTCTAACCTCTATTTTCTAACTAACTTTCTAACCTCTATTTTCTAACTAACTTTCTAACCTCTATTTTCTCTTCTAGCTGACGTGTGGGTGTGAGATCCAGTGGCTGTTGGGAGAGGACGACGCCACAATGCCCCTCATTGGCATACAAAACGTGACTCTTGTTTGTGATGATGGTTCGGGGAAGTTCGATGATATTAGGAATGTTCTAGACCAACTGTGCTAGAGAGAGAGAGAGAGAGAGAGAGAGAACGCGTGTTGCAAGGTGTGTGTGTGTGTGTGTGTGTGTGTGTGTGTGTGTGTGTTTTAGAGAGAGAGAGAGAGAATGTGTGTGTGTGTGTGTGTGTGTGTGTGTGTGTGTGTGTGTGTGTGTGTGTTTTAGAGAGAGAGAGAGAGAGAATGTGTGTGTGTGTGTGTGTGTGTGTGTGTGTGTGTGTGTGTGTGTGTGTGTGTGTGTGTGTTTTAGAGAGAGAGAGAGAGAGAGAATGTGTGTGTGTGTGTGTGTGTGTGTTTTAGAGAGAGAGAGAGAGAGAGAGAGAGAGAGAGTTAAAATTAAAGTTAAAATGAAAAGCCTTTATTTCCACATAAGGTGATTATTCTCCTCACACTGAACTTACATGCTAAGAGTAAATAATAATGATAGGGTATACATTGTACATGAAGTGAATGGTTTAAGACAACACTACTTTGAGGTAGAGTTGTTCTTGTGTTGGTTGTGAGGCCATACACCTAAGTTTTGCTCAGTAGTTAGTCTTTTAGTGTTGCTTTTAATATATATAGGTAATGAAACTCTTTAATATATGGTGGCAGCTCAGCCCATCGTTCAGGACCTGCTACTGAAGGTGATCTGGTCCCCGTGTCTGTGTTGACTTTTGGAACACGTAAATTGTTTCGTTGCCTGGTTGTGCTGAAGGTTACATTGTTGACGGTCTTGGGAGGCTGGATGTGCTGTGGCAGATTATGTAATTCTTAAAATATAGTAATTGCTAGGTTAAGTGTTGTTAGATTTCCTACGGTTAGCCACTAAAGCTCTCTAAGGATGGGGGTATCATGATTATACTTCCTGGCTCCCCTCACTTCACACTCTTCCGTCTGCAACACACACACACACACACACACACACACACACACACACACACACACACCGTCGCACTGTGCCAGGTTTCATCCATCAGCAAAGTTTTGTAGTTTTTGTACTGTTACAATCAGAGTGGTATTGGTTCTGCCCCATATAATGTTACAACAGTTCAAGTGACTGAATGCCAGAGATTTGACTATGATTACACCAGTATCTTTATCAGAACAGTGTTTTATTCTGTTTATAAACATTAGAGCTCCCATTACTCTGTTGCTTATGTCATTTATGTAACTATCAAATGTCACGTACCAGTTCATATCAACGCCGAGGGGTCTTCATAGTGTCACTTGGTTGGAGTGTGGTGTCATAAATGGTAGTGTCATCAGGTATCTGTGATGTCAACTGGCGTGTACCTGTCAAGATGCAGTGCGTCTTGTTGGTGTTTAGCAGAAGTCTGTTGTGAAGGAAATACATTCTAGCCTTACTCAGAATTTCTTCAGTGTTGTGTATAGGTTGATTTATTTCCTTTACTGAGCCACTGTGAAGGAACTGGGTATCGTCGGCGTATTGGACTAGGGTACTGATATTAAACTGTTCTTGCATATCATTTACATATAGAGTAAATAATATCGGTCCTAAGATAGAGCCCTGAGGAACCCCATATGGTACATTTAATTTAGAGGATACTGTATTATTTGTACGAAATGACTGTTGTGTCTGCTGAAGTTACGCCACACAAAGTATATCAGGCTTACCAGGGTGTACCCACGAATCTGTTGAAGTGGGAGCACAGTAGCTTTGGAAAATTAGGAATTATAGCCGGGCGATACACGTGTGACCTCTCTTTGGCGCGCGGGGAGAGAGAGAGAGAGAGAGAGAGAGAGAGAGAGAGAGAGAGAGAGGGCAGGGAAGAAAGAAAAGGAAGATGTGAGAGCTACTCTGTGTGTGTGTGTGTGTGTGTGTGTGTGTGTGTGTGTGTGTGTCTTTCCCAATAAAGTTTGTACCATACCTGGAACCTTTTTCTTACCTCCTTTCATATTAACACTCTCGGGCTCAGACTAAGAAGACAGCTGGAGTTAGTATCATTTCTACCCCCCCCCCCACACACACGCACACACACTCACCCCCCCACACACACACGCACACACACTCACCCCCCCCCACACACACACTCACACGCCCCACACACACACCGTGCAAGGTTTCATCCTTCAAAAAACTGACTTCATGCGTGAGTGAGCGACACAGTTAGGGACACCCACCTACATATGGAAAAAATTATGCACCCTAAACAAGACTGCCCAGTTCACTATTATATTTATTTTATCAGGGAGGATGTAGTATGCAACACATAATTTTACGGGGGAATTGCAGTGCACGACATCTGCAATAAAGGAAATTAATATACACGAAAAATTGCACAGCTACAAAGAAATTAACTGTGTTCTTTTGAGTAATGGTTGTATGCATTTTCAGACACATACAACGGTGTTATTACCCGGAAAAAGAGAGTTTGGTATTTATTATATTTAAAAGGTTATGGACCTCAAATTTAAAGCTTATATACCCAAAAAAGCGCCCTAAAATCCCTAAAATTTGATCAGGCTGGTTGAATGTATGGTTAGTCCCGAGAATGAGATGGTCCGAAATGCTGCGTAAATACTCGATAGGCTGACTTGGCTATGGGCGGGCATATCCTGAAAGATTCGTGCTTTTGGTCTCGTAGCGTTCGTTTTCCTGGCTTTCGTGCACCAATTCGTGAAGCAGAGTGAAGGAGAGTTCGTGTGTCTCCTAAAGGAAGAGTTTGAAGGTTGTTAGAACACTAGGGAGACGAAGAAAGTAAAAACATTGATATTTTTCAGATGTAAACACACATTTGTTCTCTTTTCACGAGTTACCCCTGTTTGTTTCATATTATCTGGAGCGTTTTCTTTCTTTCCTCTCTCTCTCTCTCTCTCTCTCTCTCTCTCTCTCTCTCTCTCTCTCTCTCTCTCTCTCTCTCTCGTGGTCAGTATATTAGGGTTCTTTATATTAACTCCCGCCATATTTACACGCAAGCCCTTGTCTGGGAGCGGCTCTGTCCTTCTGCCTCTCACTAACGATACAGTAGAGTTGGACAGTTTTGGTAACGCTGGGAGGAAATTCAAGTAGAGAGAGAGAGAGAGAGAGAGAGAATAAGTACACAGCTATTACAGTTCGCTCACCTTAAGTTGGCCCAGATTTTCGTCCTTTTGCAGCTTATTTCACGTAGCTCAGTGGCAGAACAAGACAATACTACGCCTCTTCACCCTTCTCATAGCACTTCTTCGTGACTAGCGGCCGTACTCTGGTGATAATCGCATGTTACAGCCCCGGTTCATGAGGGAGAGATGACAATTTTAGGCCAAGTTGAAGTGAGGAGAGTGTAGTTCCCGCCAAAAATCCGTGAGTTCCTGTTTGTCACTCTTGCATGCAGGAAGTCAAAGATGGATGATTGCATGAGTGATTGTCGTTCTCTCTTCCTTCATATTAATGATTATGATGATTTGTCAAGTTGTCGCCTCTGTCTGTTTGTCTCTGTCTCTGTCTGTCTGTCTGTCTCTCTCTCTCTTAAAAATGAGAAAATGATGGGAAACCTATTTTTCTTGCCTCTCTCTGTCTCTGTCTGTCTCTCTCCCTCCCTCTCTCTCTCTCTCTCTCTCTCTCTCTCTCTCTCTGCCTCTCCCCCTCCCCTTTGGTCTGTTCATCACTCAGTACCAACAAGGCAAGGTGTTCAAGATAACACATGAACAGGCAATGAACAAATTACCCCTTTGTTCAACACTTGTGATTATTAATAGAAAAATTGGAAGAGTTAGATTTGCTAGACTTTAGCTTAAGGGCCGTAACACCTTTTCCTAACTGATTTATTTTGCTAATTATACATTACTCTACCCATCAGCAATTTATTATACATTACCCTTCAGTGATTTATTTTCCTTAAAATAAATTACTCTTCATAAGCAAGATACAAAAGGATATTAGCCAGCTGGACCCCCATAATAAATCGCTTAGGGAAAGATGTTAGGAAGCTTCGTTAGCGGTTTATTTCACTGGTGCGAGACTCCCCGTATAACCCACTTGAGAGATTGACTTGCTTGTGTGCGGAGTGCTGTGATAATTAGTTTTTTGCGTGCGTTTGCGTGCCTTCCGTGCGTTAATACTTGGTGGAGAGTAAGGAGAGTTCGTGTGTGTCCTAAGGGAAGAGTTTGGAGGCTGGTGGAGGGATGGAGAGACGGAGAAAAAGGTAAGAAATAGGG
>NC_137022.1:2822500-2825000 GCF_032717465.1 Coenobita brevimanus
AAATGTAACGTTAAATTTATTTTTTTGTAATCAATAAATTTAACAGTTCTTTTTCTTGAGCTTAATGTAAAGTAAAATCTTGTTTCATTTCTCCATAATTAAGCTTATTTTCCATATAGCTCCTAGCTTGCATAAACGTTTGCTTTCATAACTGGTACTTAGACCAGTCTTGTTGTATTAACTTAAAATCCGTTGTGCCAGATAGGAGTTAAAGCATCAGCAAGAGCCTGATATTATTATTAGTATTAGTTATTTATTGTCAGGGGTGAAGTAACTTTCTCCAGAGGCTAACAGTACAGTAATTCAGCAATTGTGAGTAATTAGTCTCTGCTGTGTACTGTTGAGAAAGTTTTTGAATTCTCGTTCTTAGAGAATCGTTGCACGATTTAGCAAGACAATCATTGTCCCTGCTCTTCAGTATTATTGAATATTATTATCAATTTAAATAACATTTAACCATTTATTTTTAAAAACGCAGTGATATTATAAAAAAAAAAACGTGACAACGTTGCTGGTTAGGTGAGAGAAAGCAACGAGTCGTTATAAATGGAGTAGAGTCAGACTGGGCTCCAGTGACCAGTGGTGTTCCTCAGGGATCGGTGTTGGGACCAGTCCTATTTATTATGTATATTAACGATATCGATGTTGGCCTAAACAATTTCATTTCTAAATTTGCAGACGACACAAAAATCGGCAACACTATATTAACTGAAGAAGACAGAATTAGCCTTCAAAATAACCTTAATAAAATTATCAGCTGGTCAGAAAAATGGCAAATGCCCTTCAATATAAGCAAATGTCAGGTACTGCAATGTGAGAAGAAAAACAAAAGGTATGATTACGAAATGAAGGGCCAAATCATTAGCAAGTCCTCACTAGTTAAAGATCTAGGCGTACTAATTTCAGACGATTAGAAATGTTCGAATCAATGTATCTCTGCCGCCAATAAAGCCAACAGGGCCCTAGGCTTCATCAAAAGACATTTTACATATAAAAGCAAAGATATTGTAATCCCACTATACAAAAGCATAGTCAGGCCACACTTAGAGTTTGCAGTGCAATTTTGGGCGCCTCACCTAATTAAAGATATAGAAATACTGGAAGCGGTCCAGCGTAGGGCTACCAAGTTAATCCCGTCCCTGAGGAATAAACCATACCTCGAGAGACTCAGGGAATTAAACCTATTCTCTCTTAGAAAACGGAGACTCATTGGACAACTGATTGAATGTTTTAAGATTCTAAAAGGCTTTAGTAATACTGATTCAAGCAAGCTATTCACAGTAATTGCCGAGACTGTAACTCGAGGAAATGGTATGAAGTTGCAAGCAAGGAGGGCTAATCTTGATACAACCAAAAACTTCTTCACTTACTCTGTTGTAAGCGAATGGAATAAACTCCCTGGGAATGTGATTGAGAGTGGTACCATAAATATATTTAAAAAGAGACTGGACATGTATCTCGACGCAATTGGTATCGTTTAGTTAGGATGGAGCAATTATTGCATATTCGCGTCTGCATTCATGTGTCTATTAGACACAGACAATATTATAGAATTTAAATAATAGATAAACGTTCTATTCATCTTTTGATTAAAAAAAAAAAAATTGCATGCATAGAGTAAGTATGTGGCTGTATGCCCAAATTTTCCTTTTCCATATTATTCTACTTTCTGCCGATCCTATAAAATTCCTTCAGGTTTTTCATTCCTGCAAGGTATTACTTCCTCTCTTGTTTCCTGTACGGCTAACACCGGAGGGTCTGGAGGGTGGGGGAGAGAGCCTTCTGCTGTGCTATCCTTTTCTCCTGCTCCTATGCACTATATAAGGATTAAGGCCGGACCACCTCGTAGGGACCGTAAAGTCTGTGTGGTCTGTGTATCTATGTAACTATGTAACTCACTCTCTCTCTCTCTCTCTCTCTCTCTCTCTCTCTCACTGACGTTTTGTGTATGATAAATCGATTCCAGTGATTAGAGAGAGAGAGAGAGAGAGAGAGAGAGAGAGAGAGAGAGAGAGAGAGAGGGTGGTCTTCTCATCGGTTATGGAAGTTCCCTAACACCCTTTCCTAAGCAATTTATTTTGCTTTATATAAATCCTTCTAGTATTACCATACTCTGCATAAATAACCAACTATATCTAAAAATAAATCGCTAGGGAAGAGGTGTTAGGGAGCCTCCTTAACCGTCCAGACGGGCCAAAAACAAAGACAACAGTGACAAAGACAAGACTGAGGCGAAGACAATGACAAGACAACAAAGACAAAGACTGAGGCAAAGACGCTGAGGCAAAGACAGTGACAAAGACAAGACTGAGGCAAAGACAATGACAAAGACAAGACTGAGGCAAAGACAATGACAAAGACAACACTGAGGCAAAGACAATGACAAAGACAAGACTGAGGCAAAGACAATGACAAAGACAACGCTGAGGCAAAGACAGTGACAAAGACAACACTGAGGCAAAGACAATGACAAAGACAACGCTGAGGCAAAGACAATGAC
>NC_137022.1:2830000-2835000 GCF_032717465.1 Coenobita brevimanus
TGGGTGGGAGTTATTTCTGTGTTATATTGTTTTGTTTGTTGTTTTGTTCAGCCATTTTCATTGCCTTCGCTTCTTTGTCTTTCGTCTTTGTTTTCTTTCTTTGTGTCTTTGTTTCTCATTCCGTTGTCTTTATCTCTTCCTTGATTGTCTTTGTTTCCTTCTTTGTCTTGATTCGTTGTCTTTGGCTCTCTGTCTTTGTCTTTAAGTTTGTTTTTATGAGAGTGAGAGAGTCCTGGGAGAGTGAGAGTGAGAGTCCTGGGAGAGTGAGAGTGAGAGTCCTGGGAGAGTGAGTGAGAGTCCTGAGAGAGTGAGAGAGTCCTGGGAGAGTGAGAGAGTCCTGGGAGAGTGAGAGAGAGTCCTGGGAGAGTGAGAGTGAGTCCTGGGAGAGTGAGAGAGTCCTGGGAGAGTGAGAGAGAGTCCTGGGAGAGTGAGAGAGAGTCCTGGGATAGTGAGAGAGTCCTGGGAGAGTGAGAGTGAGAGTCCTAGGAGTGTGAGAGAGTCCTAGGAGAGAGAGAGTCCTGGGAGAGTGAGAGTGAGTCCTGGGAGAGTGAGAGAGAGTCCTAGGAGAGTGAGAGAGAGTCCTGGGAGAGTGAGAGAGTCCTGGGAGAGTGAGAGTCCTAGGAGAGTGAGAGTCCTGGGAGAGTGAGGGTCCTGGGAGAGTGAGGGTCCTGGGAGAGTGAGGGTCCTGGGAGAGTGAGGGTCCTGGGAGAGTGAGAGTCCTAGGAGAGTGAGAGAGTCCTGGGAGAGTGAGAGTCCTAGGAGAGTGAGAGAGTCCTGGGAGAGTGAGAGTCCTAGGAGAGTGAGAGAGTCCTGGGAGAGTGAGAGTCCTAGGAGAGTGAGAGAGTCCTGGGAGAGTGAGGGTCCTGGGAGAGTGAGAGTCCTGGGAGAGTGAGGGTCCTGGGAGAGTGAGAGAGTCCTGGGAGAGTGAGAGAGAGTCCTGGGAGAATGAGAGAGAGTCCTGGGAGAGTGAGAGAGTCCTGGGAGAGTGAGAGTCCTGGGAGAGTGAGAGAGTCCTGGGAGAGTGAGAGAGAATCCTGGGAGAGTGAGAGAGAGTCCTGGGAGAGAGAGAGAGTCCTAGGAGAGTGAGAGAGTCCTGGGAGAGTGAGGGAGTCCTAGCAGCCTTGGAGGTATACTGATGAGAGAAAGAAAACTGGGAAAGACAAAGACAAAGTAAGACAACGAGAAAATTATTGACGAAGTCGGAAAGACAAAACAAAGTAACAACGACAACATAGAGACAAAGAAAGCTTGGAGGGGCAAAGACAAAGACAGGAACAAAGAAAAGATGAAACAAAGACAACTAAGAAAATACCGGGGCAAAGAAAAGAGCATGGACAAAGCGGGCTCCTGGCCTTTGGTTCCTTCTTTCTTGCATTAAAAAAGAAAAAAAGAGGAGGTAATGGAGACAGGATATGTTTATAGTTTTGTTTCTTTTGTGTTTTTCATGTAGATTTTATGCTTTCTCTCTCTCTCTCTCTCTCTCTCTCTCTCTCTCACACACACACACACACACACACACACACACACACACACACACACACACACACCACAATCGCCTCTTTTTTATTGCCCTTTTCGCCTCGTTTCTTCATCAAATTAAACTTGTTATGAAGTGGGAGTCTATGGTCTTCTGGGGAGCTGTGTAGGGGGATGTGGGAGGCGAGACGGCCCCTTCATTGCTCTCTGTTTACTTCTAGATTCCCTACCCCTTCATCGCTCTGTGTTTTGGCTTGTTTCGTGTCCCTATCCCTTCATTGCTCTTTGTTTACGTTTAGATGCTCCTTCATTGCTTTGTTTTGGGAAGGACTTGTTTCGTTTCCCTATCCCTTCGTTGCTCTTTGTTTACGTTTTGATTCCCTACCCCCTTCGTCGCTCTCAGGATTTAAATTCCGCCTTCCTTCATTGCTTCTTGTTTACGTGTACATTTTTCGTTTGCGATTTGTTTTGGTGAGAAGGTTGCTATTCTTAAATCGTCTATTATTATTATTATTATTATTATTATTATTATTATTATTATTATTATTCTCTTGTCACCCTTTGTTTTGGTCACCTTCCCTGTCGTTTCATCGCTCTTTTCAGTGAGGCGTCTAGCTTCCCTGAGAGAGAGAGAGAGAGAGAGAGAGAGAACCATAATTTTGAAGGGTACGTCCACTGATTCTTTTTTCATTCTCTCTCTCTCTCTCTCTCTCTCTCTGGACCCTACCTCACTCCATCCTTGAGTGGCCAACGGGTCTGGATGATGATGATGATGATGATGATGATGATGATGATGTTGATGATGATGATGATGATGATGATGATGATGATGTTGATGATGATGATGATGATGATGATGATGATGATGATGATGATGATGATGATGACGACGATGATGATGATGATTTATGTTTTTGTACTCTCTCTCTCTCTCTCTCTCTCTCTCCTTCAGAATTTCTTCCCCTTCAGTCTCTTCAAGCTCAGTGTGTGTGTGTGTGTGTGTGTGTGTGAGAGAGAGAGAGAGAGAGAGAGAGAGAGAGAGAGAGAGAGAAAGCAGCGCTGGATTTAGTCTCAATATATTTTTACAGTTCAACATCTAGGAGAGAGAGAGAGAGAGAGAGAGAGAGAGAGAGAGAGAGAGGGAGGGAGAGAGAGAGAGAGACGGCCATTTTTTCGCCTATCTCTTTATTGCTCTCTAATAATTCTGTTGCCATTGATTTTACTTACCTTACATGATAAAGAAATAAAGATACACATTTACACCTCTATTTAAGGGACCTAAATTTAAGGGATTTTGGATTTAAGGGATTCCATACTCTACCTGACAAACGGACAACTCTATCAAAAAATTATACGTAATGTCTAGGTTATATACACATTAATATTTTTCTTTATACAGTACCCGTAAAATAATATTCATAATTATATAAATAAGATAAGTGAAACAGTCAATGCATTTCATAATTAGATTGTCTTTATATGTGGTAAAACAAGGAACATTGTCAAGTAAGGGACATTGTCAAGTAAGGGACATTGTCAAGTAAGGGACATTGTCAAGTAAGGGACATTGTCAAGTAAGGGACATTGTCAAGTAAGGGACATCAAGTAAGGGACATTGTCAAGTAAGGGACATTGTCAAGTAAGGGACATTGTCAAGTAAGGGACATTGTCAAGTAAGGGACATTGCCAAGTAAGGGACATTGCCAAGTAAGGGACATTGTCAAGTAAGGGACATTTTCAAGCAAGGGACATTGTCAAGTAAGGGACATTGTCAAGTAAGGGACATCAAGTAAGGGACATTGTCAAGTAAGGGACATTGTCAAGTAAGGGACATTGTCAAGTAAGGGACATTGTCAAGTAAGGGACATTGTCAAGTAAGGGACATTTTCAAGCAAGGGACATTAAGTAAGGGACATTTTCAAGCAAGGGACATTAAGTAAGGGACATTGTCAAGTAAGGGACATTGTCAAGTAAGGGACATTTTCAAGTAAGGGACATTTTCAAGTCAGGGACATTTTCAAGTCAGGGACATCAAGTAAGGGACATTTTCAAGTAAGGGACAAGTTGCTTCCCCATGTATCCCTTAAATCGAGGGTTGAGTGCATAGTGCTTCGTTTCCCTGCTCCCTTCGCCGCTCCGGGTGTCTAGCCTCCCTTCCCCCTTCATCACTCTTTATTGGTCTTTTACTGGGTCTCGTCTCCACCCACCCCCTTCACGGCTCTCCATTGCTCTGTTATTACCCGTCCCCGCCCAGGAGGGGCTCGGGGACGCGTACTGTTTTCACTCGGTTTGTCTGTTTGTTTCTTTGTATGTCTTTTTGTCTGTCCTTCTGTCTGTTTGTTTGTATGTTTGTTTCTGTCTGTCTGACTGTCAGTTAACAACTTTACGCAATAACTACTGGTGCGATTTTGACTAAACGTGCAGGTATGATGGGCTGTGACCTTCTGATCACCTGATTAAATTTTGGGTCAAATTGGGCCAAGGCACAGACTGTAGGCCCAAAAATGTAAAAAAAACGGGAAGGGTAAAAATCGTTGTTTCGCATAATTCCTTTGCAATTAGTGGTATCGCAATGCAACCCAAACCTAAAGGTGCATCTGTCAACTCTGCATCCTATAACATGCCTCAGTACATCAGGGGGGTCACCCCCCAGTTAGCGGTAGAGGGGTCAGTGTCAGGGGGGTCCTATAACATGCCTCAGTACATCAGGGGGGTCAGCCCCCAGTGTAGGGGGGTCAGTGTCAGGTGGGTCCTATAACATGCCTCAGTACATCAGGGGGGTCACCCCTCAGTTAGCGGTAGGGGGGTCAGTGTCAGGTGGGTCCTATAACATGCCTCAGTACATCAGGGGGTCACCCCCAGTTAGCGGTAGGGGGGTCAGTGTCAGGGGGGTCCTATAACATGCCTCAGTACATAAGGGGGGTCACCCCTCAGTTAGCGGTAGAGGGGTCAGTGTCAGGGGGGTCCTATAACATGCCTCAGTACATCAGGGGGGTCACCCCCAGTTAGCGGTAGGGGGGTCAGTGTCAGGTGGGTCCTATAACATGCCTCAGTACATCAGGGGGGTCACCCCCCAGTTAGCGGTAGGGGGGTCAGTGTCAGGTGGGTCCTATAACATGCCTCAGTACATCAGGGGGGTCACCCCCAGTTAGCGGTAGGGGGGTCAGTGTCAGGTGGGTCCTATAACATGCCTCAGTACAGCAGGGGGGTCACCCCCAGTCAGTGGTAGGGGGGTCAGTGTCAGGTGGGTCCTATAACATGCCTCAGTACAGCAGGGGGGTCACCCCCAGTCAGTGGTAGGGGGGTCAGTGTCAGGGGGGTCGGGCCTCAAATTTCAAATGGGCATAAAATCGTCAATTGTCATCCGATTTACTCCAAATTTGATGTGACATCTTTGACTAGATATCCTGTTGTGTTTATACCTCACCACTAAAATGACTGCCGGCCACGGGTTTGCTGGGCCTTGGCACCGCTTCTTGTTCATTCCTAGAGCGCACAACACTCTTTCTCTCTTTATTCCCCCC
>NC_137022.1:2840000-2845000 GCF_032717465.1 Coenobita brevimanus
GGCCCAGCAAACCCGTGGCCGGCAGTCATTTTAGTGGTGAGGTATAAACACAACAGGATATCTAGTCAAAGATGTCACATCAAATTTGGAGTAAATCGGGTGACAATTGACGATTTTATGTCCATTTGAAATTTTAGGCCCGACCCCCCTGACACTGACCCCCCTACCGCTAACTGGGGGGTGACCCCCTGATGTACTGAGGCATGTTATAGGACCCACCTGACACTGACCCCCCTACCGCTAACTGAGGGGTGACCCCCCTGATGTACTGAGGCATGTTATAGGACCCACCTGACACTGACCCCCCTACCGCTAACTGGGGGGTGACCCCCCTGATGTACTGAGGCATGTTATAGGACCCACCTGACACTGACCCCCTACCGCTAACTGGGTGTGACCCACCTGATGTACTGAGGCATGTTATAGGACCCACCTGACACTGACCCCCCTACCGCTAACTGGGGGGTGACCCCCTGATGTACTGAGGCATGTTATAGGACCCACCTGACACTGACCCCCCTACCGCTGACTGGGGGGTGACCCCCTGATGTACTGAGGCATGTTATAGGACCCACCTGACACTGACCCCCTACTGCTGACTGGGGGGTGACCCCCCTGATGTACTGAGGCATGTTATAGGACCCACCTGACACTGACACCCAACCGCTAACTGGGGGTGACCCCCCTGATGTACTGAGGCATGTTATAGGACCCACCTGACACTGACCCCCCTACCGCTGACTGGGGGGTGACCCCCCTGATGTACTGAGGCATGTTATAGGACCCACCTGACACTGACCCCCCTACCGCTGACTGGGGGGTGACCCCCCTGATGTACTGAGGCATGTTATAGGACCCACCTGACACTGACCCCCCTACCGCTAACTGGGGGGTGACCCCCCTGGTGTACTGAGGCATGTTATAGGACCCACCTGACACTGACCCCCCTACCGCTAACTGGGGGGTGACCCCCCTGATGTACTGAGGCATGTTATAGGATGCAGGTTTGAAAGATGCACCTTTAGGTTTGGGTTGCATGGCGATACCACCAGTTGGATGGGAGTTAGGGCGAATACAACGATTTTTACCCTTCCCGTTTTTTTACATTTTTTGGGCCTACAGTCTGTGCCTTGGCCAAATTTGACCCAAAATTTAATCAGGTGATCAGAAGGTCACAGCCCATCATACCTGTAATTTTAGTCAAAATCGCACCAGAAGTTTTCGCGTAAAGTTGTTAACAGACAGACAGACAGACAGAGAGACATGCAAACAAACAAACAGACAAACCGAGTGAAACCAATACCCGTCCGCAAGCCCCTCCTGGGCGGGGACGGGTATTGCGACAAGACACAGCCAAATTTCAGATCCATGGCCAGTGTGGGGTTGGAAAGAAGAAATAAAATAAAATGATGGATGTGTGGCTAATGGATTGTTATTAGAGGGACTGATGGATAATGTGCTGCTGCCTCCATCACCTCCGCGTCCTCCTCCTCCTCGTCCTCCTCCTCCTCCTCCTCCTACTTCTCCTGTTCCTCCTCCTCCTCTTCTTCTTTCTCCTCGTCCTTCATCTGGTCTTGTTTTAATAATGTATTTTTCATATCAGTACTTCTTACACTCCTCTTTACTATTATCATTCTTATTATTCTTAGTCTTATTCTATTATTATTATTATCATTATCATCATTATATTTATTATTATTATTATTATTATTATTATTATTATCATCATTACTATTATTATTATTATTATTATTATTATTATTATTATTATTATTATTACACACACGAATGCAGAGGGAGACCGGATGCTATTTATAAAACAGCGCGCGTGCGCCCGTGTGTGTGTGTGTGTGTGTGTGTGTGTGTGTGTGTGAGAGAGAGAGAGAGAGAGAGAGAGAGAGAGGTTGGAAGAAAATAGAGTTAAGAGATAAGGAAGCCAAAAAAATATATATGCAATGGATTAAAGAGAGGAAGAAAATGGAGAAAATGTGAGAAAACTTGGAAGAAATAGAGAGAGAGAGAGAGAGAGAGAGAGAGAGAGAGAGAGAGAGAGAGAGAGCATTTGAAGGAGGTGAAAAATGTCTTAAAGTATCTTGAGTCATTGAGACGTAATTCAATGCATATAAACATGACTCTCTCTCTCTCTCTCTCTCTCTCTCTCTCTCTCTCTCTCTCTCCTTCTCCGTTCACTTCTTTCTCCCCTTCTTCCCCACTCTTTCTCTTCTCCTCTCTTTGCCTTCCCTTCTCTCTTCCTCTGTCTTCCTCTCCTTTCCCCTCCCCTACTCTCTCTTCCTCTCTCCCCTTCCCTCTCTTCCCTTCCTCTCCCTCTCCTCTTCCTCCCCTCCCTCCTTCCTTCCTTCCTTCCTTCTTTCCTTCTTTCCCTCCTTCCTTCCTTCCTTCCTTCCTTCCCTCCTTCCTTTCTTCTTTCCTTCCTTCCTTCCTTCTTTCCCTCCTTCCTTCCTTCTTTCTTTCCTTCCTTCCTTCTTTCCTTCCTTCCTTTCTTCCTTCCTTCCTTCCTTCTTTCCCTCCTTCCTTCCTTCCTTCCTTCCTTCTTTCCCTCCTTCCTTCCTTCTTTCTTTCCTTCCTTCCTTCTTTCCTTCCTTCCTTCCTTCCTTCTTTCCTTCCTTCCTTCCTTCCTTCCTTCTTTCCTTCCTTCCTTCCTTCCTTCTTTCCTTCCTTCCTTCCTTCTTTCCTTCCTTCCTTCCTTCTTTCCTTCCTTCCTTCCTTCTTTCCTTCCTTCTTTCCTTCTTTCCTTCCTTCCTTCCTTCTTTCCTTCCTTCCTTCCTTCTTTCCTTCCTTCCTTCCTTCCTTCCTTCCTTCTTTCCTTCCTTCTTTCCTTCTTTCCTTCCTTCCTTCTTTCCTTCCTTCCTTCCTTCCTTCTTTCCTTCCTTCTTTCCTTTCTTCCTTCCTTCTTTCCTTCCTTCCTTCCTTCTTTCCTTCCTTTCTTCCTTCCATCCTTCCTTCCCCTCCTCTTTTTCAGTCCATTCTTTTGCTATATTCACTCTCTCTCTCTCTCTCTCACACACACACACACACACACACACACACACACACACACACACACACCAAGAAAAACGCAAAGATATTATGGAGAGCGATCATCCATTTTCTTTATTAACGAGGACATCCCGTTTTCTATGAGAGGGATGAAGGATTTATCAAGAGAGAGAGAGAGAGAGAGAGAGAGAGAGAGGAGGGGCGCGAGATAAATTGAAATGAGTGTTTGTGAATGTGACAGGAAAGGTGCGTGTGGGTGTATGTATATGGAGAGAGAGAGAGAGAGGGAGAGAGAGAGAGAGAGAGAGAGAGAGAGAGAGAGAGAGAGGCGTAGGGGGTTAAGACTGATGGAGCGATAAGGAGAAATACAGGTCATAAAACTATCTATCTATCTGTCTATCTATCTATCTATCTGTCTATCTATCTATCTCTGTCCTTATATCTATCTATTTCTCCTCGCAAGTCTACCTGTTTGTTTGTTTTTGTGTTTGTGTAATTGTGTGTGTGTGTGTGTGTGTGTGTGTGTGTGTGTGTGTGTGTGTGTGTGTGTTTTACGTCTATTCCTGCCTTCATTCATTTTTCCTTCCTTCATGATCTGTCTGTCTGAATGTATAAACTCTCTCCCTATCGCCTTGGGACTATCACTACAAGGAAAGTGATGTAGTGACTTAATAATAATAATAATAATAATGATAAAAATAATGGTAGTAATGATGGTGATAATGATTACGATGATGATGACGATGAAAATAATAATAATAAAAATAAAAATAATAATAATAATAGTAATAATAATAATAATAATAACAATAACTGTAATGATAATAATAATAATAATAATGATAATAATAATAATAATAATAATGATAATAATAATAATAATAATAATAATAATAATAATAATAATGATAATAATAATGATAATAATAATAGTAATAATAATAATAATACTGGTAATAATAGTAATAATAATAATAATAATAATAGTAATAGTAATAATAATAATAATAATAATAATAATGAACTAGCCAAGGGGGTGGCCAGAAAGACGAAAAGAAGAGGTTTATTAAATGAAGTTGTAATTACTCTCTCTTGGCTGGCTAGAGCCCCACTTGAGGAGGAGGAGGAGGAGGAGCAGGAGGAACAGGAGGAGGAGGAGGAGGAGGAAGAACAGGAGGAGGAGGAACAGGAGGAGGAGGAGGAGGAGGAAGAACAGGAGGAGGAGGAGGAAGAAAGCAAGGCAAGCAGAGGAGAAAAAATTGTTTCCATGAAGAAAGAAAAGTTTAATTGTGTGTGTGTGTGTGTGTGTGTGTGTGTGTGTGTGTGTGTGTGTGTGTGAGAGAGAGAGAGAGAGAGAGAGAATCTGACTCTTCTTATTTGGTATGCATTACGAAAACATTCAGATAGAATAAGATTTGTGTGAAATATTTGAGAGAGAGAGAGAGAGAGAAAGAGAGAGAGAGAGAGAGAGGGGACCTGAGATAAATTTTTATGGGTGCTTGTGAATGGGAAGAAAGGGTGAGTGTGGGTGTATGTATATGAGAGAGAGAGAGAGAGAGAGAGAGAGAGAGAGGCGGAGGAGAGACTCGTTCATCTCTATCTCTCTTCTTTGACATTTTTGCTTTCTCTCTTTGTTTCCCCCCTCTCTCTCTCTCTCTCTCTCTGTCTCTCTCTCTCCCATTACTCTCTCCTGTCTATCCACCTTCTTCATTTTCTGTGGAAAGTGTTAAGAATATATGGAGTAGATGGGAAGTTGTTGAATGCTGTGAAGAGTATGTACGATGGTGCTAAGCCTGCAGTGCGTGTGGATGGTGAACTAAGTGAATTTTTCTCTTTGAAGGTTGTGTTGAAACAGGGATGTGTCATGTCTCCATGGTTGTTCAATCTGTACATGGGTGGGGTAATAAAAGAGGTACAAGGTAGGGTAGTGGATGTTGGAGTGGCCCTGGTGAGAGAGGGCAGTGTTTGGACACTCCCTGTACTGTTGTTTGCAGATGATTACG
>NC_137022.1:2862500-2867500 GCF_032717465.1 Coenobita brevimanus
GTGGGTGACCGTAGAGCTTTGAGGAGGAGTGTTGGTGACCGTAGAGCTTTGAGATGGAGTGTGAGCATCCGTAGAGCTTAGAGATAGAGCGAGAGCATCCGTAGAGCTTTGAGGAGGAGTATGAGCATCCGTAGAGCTTTGAGGAGGGGTGTGGGTGAGCGTAGAGCTGAATAGAATCATCTGAAGGTAGCATAGTATCGATGGTGGTATCTATCTATCTATCTATCTATCTATCGTGTGTCTGTCTATCTATGTATCTATTCCTGTCTATTTATCTATCTATCTATCTGTATAACTATCTCTTTATCTATCTGTCTATCTACTTTCTGTCTATCAAACTGTCTATCTATCTATCTATCTATCCATCTATCCCTCTGTCTACTTATCTACCGGTATATCTATCTATCTGTCTGTCTGTCTGTCTGTCCATCCATATCTCAATCTATTTATCTAACTCTATCTATCAACAAGTAATATCAACAGCCACAAACAAATCACCCCCACGTCACCCAGTCCCCCCACATCAAGCAACCCCCCTTCCAACACACACCACCCTCTTTAACACACATATCCGTTAAAAACCGTTAAAGTAATCAGCTTTTTAAAAATTTGAATTGAGGAAGTAATAACCGATTTTAAAATTTGAATTCAAGAGGTAATATCCGATTCTATACTTATTTTTTTTTTCTAATGTAAAAAAATATTCCCCAATTTTTTCCTTTGGGTAATTAAGCCTTCGTTAATGATGTAATTAGCTTGTAAGAATGATGTTGTTATTTATAGGGTGTGATGTGAGGTGGGGGAGGGATATGAGAGTGTGTGTGTGTGTGTGTGTGTGTGATCTGATGTAAGCACCAAAGCTCATCAACATACATGACTGCATCTGTGTATACATGGGAGAGAGAGAGAGAGAGAGAGAGAGATCTTGAGTCTGCCTACCACAGCTACCAACATTACTACCCGGACTACTAACATTTCTACCACAACTACCAACATTTCTAACATTTAATTACTACCACAACTACCACCATTACTACTGGTCTCCATTACTACCGCAACTACCACCATTACTACTGGTCTCCATTACTACCACAACTACCACCATTACTACTGGTCTCCATTACTACCACAACTACCACCATTACTACTGGTCTTCATTACTACCACAACTACCACCATTACTACTGGTCTCCATTACTACCACAACTACCACCATTACTACTGGTCTCCATTACTACCACAACCACCACCGTTTCTATCATTCTTCACTACCACCACAACTATTAATACTCTTACCACACTTTACTATTACCACAAGTACCAGCTGGGGGAGGCGGTGGCTCAATCGGTAGAGAGGTGGCCTGCAGTCTTACCGGACCCGGGTTCAAATCCCGCTGGGGCAGGGAACAGTTTAAGGATTTGAATTTCATTAAATCAGGCTTTACTGATCTACCAGATGACCCGCCGACATGTAAAAATACCCCCGCTAATACCAATACACCAGTCCTGTATGAGACAGCCCTAGCATGTATTCAGTATGGACGGTGGGTGTTAGCGCCGAAGTGGTGACATGTAGAGGTGTATGGTATGTAGGAGGACTACTGGGCCTTGAGGGAAGGCTGTGAAGCCTATGCCCAGAGTCGGACACATAAAAAAAAATTACTAACACTTCATTACTACCACGCAATCAATAGTGCTACTACAACTATCAGTAGTAGTAGTAGTAACGGTAATAATTTATCTATCTATCTATATACCTAGGCTGCTTCCCCCAAGGAAAGGGAGGTAGCCGAGACAGGACGACACACTCCCCATTTACTCATCCATTCAAACACATTCATTCGCATCTTAGCCCCAAAGGGGAGAAGGAACAGATCCTCACCGCACCACACCGCACAAGGGTCAACTGCGAAGTGCAGTCAGTGACATCCGCATCAGGGCCCGACAGCAGAGCTGGTTTACCCCTGCCACATCATAACAGACCCATCCCCTTACCCGCACCTGACCTGACTAGCTGATCAGACCAAATGCGGGAGAATATCCCCTCAGGGCTGCGTCATCACTTATTCATTCACAATTTCTCTCCATTTATTTCTGTCACGCACGGCCACTCTTCCTTGCTCAACAGACATCCCTCTCGCATCCAGCGCTCTCTTCACACTGTCCATCCATCCTATTCGTGGTCTCCCTCTCAGCCTTACACCTCTCACATCAGATCTAGTTATCTTTTTCACCAATCGCTCATTATCCATTCTCTCCATATGCCCAAACCATCGCAACACCCTCTGCTCAACTCTACCAGCCATCTCCCGAACAACTCCAGTTCTCCTTCGCACTTCATCATTTCGCACCCGATCCATACGCGTCACTCCACACATACTCCTCAGACACCTCATCTATAATAATAATAATAATAATAATAATAATAATAATAATAATAAAGCCTTGGAGCCATTTTCATAAATATTCTTATACCCTTTTTTTTTTTTTTTAGTTTAAATATACTTTTAACATCACCCATACATGAGAGAGGGGTGTGTGAGCTGGGGGGAGGGCAGCGAAATGGCGGGGGACAGGGCGACATGGAGGCGATTTGTTTGTGGCCACCCCTTATGGGATTAAGAGGATTAAGGCGTCTGGCAACAATTTTCAAAGCCAAACAAGAGTCAACAAATTATATTGAAAAGGACATGAAAACATTATATGGATTTTGCCCACATTTCACCGCTGAGAATTATATATTGTAAGAATGAGCTGAGAGTTTTTAAGAATATGGATCTGTCTATCTATCTATCTATCTATCTATCTGTCTATCTATCTACCTACCTATCTATCTATCTATAGCCAGACGCCATAATCCCATAAATGGTGGCCGTTTGTCTATCTATTTATCTATAGCCAGACGCCATAATCCCATAAGGGGTGGCCATTTGTCTTTGAGTTATTTGTTTTACGGGGAGGGGCACTAACCCTCCGCCAACCCACTTCCTGACACGAAAGGATCACGTATGGGTTGGTTATATGGTTACCACCCAGCGTTGTAAATGGTTTCCTGGCTTACAGGAAACCATTTGGCTTGTCACTCAATGTAAAGCCACCTGTAAAGGAAAGAAAAGCAATAAGAAGTGACAGGAAAGATGGGAGAAATAGGAAGAGAGGATGGTAGGCACAGAAAAAGAATGATAAAGGTGAAGGAAGACGTAGGCAGCACTACATCAGGTGACTGGATGGTAGTGAGAAATAGGAAGAGAGGAGGACAGACTCAGAAAATGATTGATAAAAGTGAAGGAATTAGGGAGCACTACATCAAGTGAGTGGATGATGGTGAGGAGAGGGTCGATTAATTAAGGTGTTCAGGTTAATTAGGTCATTATAATCTGCCTTCATTATCAGTTCTGTTTTATCTATCTATCCATCTATCTATCTATTGCCAGACGCCTCAATCCCGTTTGGGGTGGCCACAAACAAATCGCCTCCATGTCGCCCTGTCCCCCGCCATTTCACTCCCCTGCTCCCAACTCACACCCCCCTCTCTCATATACCTCTCCACCCCATCTCTCCATCTCATCCTCGGCCTCCCCCTCCCTCTTTCCCCCTCCACCTCACTCACATACACTCTCTTCGTCAGTCTTTGACCCTCCATCCTCTCCACATGGCCAAACCACCTCAGTGTGTTCCTCATAACACTTCCTATCACATCCACATCAACACCACAACGCTCCTTTATATCCTCATTCGTCAGCCTGTCTCTCCATGTGACTCCACAGGCTCCTCTTAAATAACTCATTTCCACGGCTCTCACTCTTGACTTGTGTCCTTCCAACAACGTCCAAGCTTCACTTCCGTACGTTAGAGTTGGTATCACAATACTGTCATGTAGTAACTTTTTCACTTCCATGCTCACTTCCCTGATTCTTATCACTGCTTTCAAAGAACCAGCAACCTTTCTTCCCTGCTGTACCCTTTCAAGCACTTCACCCTCCAAACCTCCATCCTTACTCATCACACTACCCAAGTACTTAAACGTGCTCACATTTTCCAATTCCTCACCATCCAACCTCGCTGTACATTCACTGACTTCACCTCTCTCAAAGACCATCACTTTACTCTTCCCTACATTCACCTTTAGATTCCGTTTCTTACACACTCTCTCAAACTCATCCACCAAGCCTTGCAGCTCCCCTTCGTCTTCACTCAACAACACGGTATCATCTGCAAACAACAGTACAGGGAGTTTCCAAACACTATCCTCTCTCACCAGGGCCACTCCAACATCCACTACCCTACCTTGTACCTCTTTTATTACCCCATCCATGTACAGATTGAACAACCATGGAGACATGACACATCCCTGTTTCAACCCAACTTTCAAAGAGAAAAATTCACTTAGTTCACCATCCACACGCACTGCAGCCTTCGCACCATCGTACATACTCTTCACAGCATTCAACAACTTCCCATCTATTCCATATATTCTTAACACTTTCCACAATCCTAGTCTATCCACCCTGTCATATGCTTTCTCCAAATCCATGAAAGCCGCATACAACTTCTTTCCCTTCTCTAGAAACTTTTCCACTAAAGATCTGAGAATGAATATCTGATCTACACAACCTCTTCCCTTCCTAAAGCCTCCCTGTTCTTCTCCAACTAATTTCTCTGTTCTTTCTCTAACTCTGTCAATAAGTATCCTACCATATACTTTTCCTATTATACTAAGAAGACAAATGCCCCTATGATTACCACACACTTCTTTTTCCCCTTTTCCTTTGTACAAGGGAATAATTATACCTGACTTCCAATCCTCCGGGACTCTACCTTCCTCCCAGGCCAATCTGCACATCTTCCACATCCATTCTACTACTATCTCTCCCCCATGCTTCAGCATTTCACCACACACTCCATCAATTCCTGGGGCTTTCCCTGATTTAACATTCTTCATTGCTTCCACAACTTCTGTCCTACTGATTTCTTCCTGTCTTCTCACCTCCCTCCTTCTC
>NC_137022.1:2885000-2890000 GCF_032717465.1 Coenobita brevimanus
GTGGGAGTGAGAAGATGTGGAGGGGAAGAAAAATGACATTAATGGCGCCTGGACAAGAGAGAGAGAGAGAGAGAGAGAGAGAGGAATGTGGATGGACGGTAATGAGGGTGGGAAGGCAGTGTGTGTGTGGGACAAGAGGTGCCAGCTGTGTGTGTGTGTGTGTGTGTGTGTGTGTGTGAGAGAGAGAGAGAGAGAGAGAGAGAGAGAGAGAGAGAGAGAGAGAGAGAGAGAGCTTACGTGCATGTGAGGAATATCTGTCAGTGTATATATGAAGGGATATGTGTGTGTGTGTGTGTGTGTGTGTGTGTGTGTGTGTGTGTGAGAGAGAGAGAGAGAGAGAGAGAGAGAGAGAGAGAGAGAGAGAGAGCTTACGTGCATGTGAGGAATATCTGTCAGTGTATATATGAAGGGAGATGTGTGTGTGTGTGTGTGTGTGTGTGTGTGTGTGTGTGTGTGTGTGTGTGTCTGGGGGAAAGAAAATTGGGGAAGGGGACTGCTGTGTATGTATGTATGTATTTCCTGTATGTGTGTGTATGAGTGTGCATGTGCGTTTTTTCCCCTCAAACACCAAACACCTTCGCTTTGATTTAAACAGTTTAAAAAAATATCTAAGTTGATGGTAAATATTTGAAGCCATAGCAAAAACAGGCACGAACGATGAGAGAGAGAGAGAGAGAGAGAGAGAGAGAGAGAGAGACAGACAGACAGACAGACAGACAGACAGACAGAGGGACAGAGAGACAGATAGAGAGAGAGAGAGAGAGAGAGAGAGAGAGAGAGACAGAGAGAGACAGACAGACTGACAGACAGACATTCACCCCATCCCAACCAAACACTGCCAGGCCACAAGCAAACGTTCACACACAAACGTTTTTCAAGCCGTCATAACTATCAGTCTAAATGAGGTAATTACACAAGCCACCCTGAATCAATTACCACGCCAATTAAGGGAGAAATAGGGCCTAATTACCCAGACACTTGAGAGAGAGAGAGACCACTAATGAGACATAAAAGGTGATTATTTGGTCTGTGCAGTCTATGGATGATGCAATTAGGAGAGGATGTAATGATACAGGGTTGGATTTTCGCCCTTAATGACTGTTGAGAGAGAGAGAGGTCAGGTGAGACAGGTGAAGCAGGTGAGGCAGGTGAGACAGGTGAGGCAGGTGAGGCAGGTGAGACAGGTGAGGCAAGTGAGGCAGGTGAGACTGGTGAAGCAGGTGAGGCAGGTGAGGCAGGTGAGACAGGTGAAGCAGGTGAGGCAGGTGAGACAGGTGAGGCAGGTGAGACAGGTGAGGCAAGTGAGGCAGGTGAAGCAGGTGAGGCAGGCGAGACAGGTGAGGCAGGTGAGGCAGGTGAAGCAGGTAAGGCAGGTAAGGCAGGTGTGACAGGTGAGGCAGGTGAGGTATTTGAGGCAGGTGAGGCAGGTGTGACAGGTGAGGAAGGTGAGGTATTTGAGGCAGGTGAGGCAGGTGAGACAGGTGAGGCAGGTCGTAATATTACACGGGAGCCTGGGATTTGGGTGATGGATGTGTGTGTGTGTGTGTGTGTGTGTGTGTGTGTGTGTGTGTGTGTGTGTGTGTGTGAACTAACCACATATGTACACACCATCACACCACCAAATTAGTTCACATACCCACACAAACACACACACCCACACACACACACACCCACACAGATTTATACAGACAATCTTACATGTACAAGCACAATCATTCTCTCTCTCTCTCTCTCTCTCTCTCTCATTTAATGTCCTTTATGCTGGCGGTAAATGAGATCCCTTTACAATAGAGAGAGAGAGAGAGAGAGAGAGAGAGAGCGAGAGCAGACGGCCAATATAACAGGGAGACGGAGACGCTTCCCCTCAGTTACCACCAAGAGACGAGGGGGTGTATACGCATCTCTCCCTGCCTCCCTCTCGCTCTCTTCTCCCCAACTCTCTTTCTCTCTTACGGGGGAGGGGGTATGGAAGAGAGAGGAAGTACGAGGACGTGAGATATCTCGGCCCTCCCCTTCTCCTACCACAATCACGTGTCTGAGAGCGCACGTGTCTTTGTGACGTGTTTGGACAAGTTACAAGTGCCACGTGTTGAAAGAAAACGTAAACAAAGACGTAAATATAAGCAGAACTATTGTATTTCATGAAGCTCCTGAAAGACAAGAACCAGGTGCCTGAAATCTGCTGAAATCTCATGAAGTTCACTGATTTCACGGGTACTGAATGTCTGAAAGTTGGCTGAAATAAGCTTTATATATTACATGAAGTTTGGTTAAGTACAGAGGCGGTAAATGAAGGTCCTGAAGTACACGGACGGTGAGGACAAACCGGACACCGAATTTCCCTGATACTGAAGCACACACAGGCTCCTGGAGATCCTGAAATACACTGTAAACACAAAGAGTAAATGTTCACGGTAATTCACACACATCGGTACTGAAGGTAGTGAAATTCGCCAGCAGGAAGGGTTGACTGAACTCCTGATTTTCGTGAAGTTAGGGAAATACGCATATAAATACCTGACTGACAAAACACACGCACGTACGCACACACATACACACACACACACACACACACACACGCAAAACTGACATATAACCAAAAAAAATCCCCCAAAAATCCCCCCCAAAAAAATCCCAAATAATCCCTCAAAAATCCCCAAAAAAATCCCTTAAAAATCCTCAAAAATCCCTCAACAAAATCCCCAAAAATCCCACAAAAATCACCCAAAAAAATCCCCAAAAATCCCCCAAAAAAATCCAAAAAAATCCTCTAAAAAAATTCCCCCCAAAAAATCTCTCTCCAAAAATCCTCCAAATAAAACTCAAAAATAATCCAAGACAAAAACGCTCGAAAAATATATAGAAAAAACTGACATTATTATATTTTACAAACTTTTATGATGGAAACTCAGCACCCAAAAAAATGAGAAAGACAAACCGAAAAAAATATTGTTAGGAAAAGTTCGGATCTAATACTTTAAATTATATATAGAAAAAAATCGTATTTCGAATTTTCACGGGCCTTCGAAAATAATAATGGGATTTTTTTTTAACGCGCTTGCCCAGTTCCGTCAGATAAAAACGAAAGAATATAATTAATTGGTGTCGTGGGTAAGCAATTTTTTTCTGCGACTGTACGTAAAGAAAGAAAATGAGAGATTCTGAGAAAAAAGATATCTTCAATGGTCACCAGTACGGAAGGTAGGTTGAGAGAGAGAGAGAGAGAGAGAGAGAGAGAAGGGGGGGAGTGTGTGTGTGTGTGTGTGTGTGTGTGTGTGTGTGTGTGTGTGAGAGAGAGAGAGAGAAATATATGGTGAGAGTATGGGAATGTTATGGGAATTGTAGGAATGTTATAGGAATGGTGTATCACTTCCTACAGACATATTTTCTCGTACTTGTCCAGCCTGGGGAAGAGTTAGTTCTGGCCGTCACTCTCCCTCCAAGGAAAAGGTCCGATCTTGCAATGCTTGGGCTAAAATTCTCATCTCCATCTCCAGTGCTGATATAGATAAACACCAGAATATGATGCTAGTCATGAAGAAGTGCTTTGGCATGGATGTAGAGCCGTAGCACTGTTTTCTCTGCTACTTATCTACGTAAAATAAGCTGCAGAAGGGCGAAAATCGGGGAGACATGTAGAGATTCCTTACCATATGATCTTAACACCCATACGAAGCTGGTTTACTCCCTAGTTTTAAATTTAGCAAGGTCTTCTAAAAACATAACGGTAGTATACTCACTCACGGGCGACTCATGGTAGGCCGTTTGATTTGAGTAGTCTAATTTGGTTTATATTTTCAATCTCCAACATTTTAAATAATCTTGAGGAGCACAGGTATATATGAAGTTTGTATCTACCCCCCCCCCAATTCGAAAAATGTCTCCTTAGCTAAGTAAAATTCAAAAATAAGACGTAACTAGATTGGAAGAGTTTGAAATTATGCTCACTCCAGGGCTAAATGTAAACAAAAGAGTACTATGCTCACTGACGGGCCCCATGTCAATATGTAGGTATTATGCTCATTCAGGGGCCTCTATGTAAACACACTGGGCCTCTTTCATATTAGTGGATTCGCTCTCTCTCTCTCTCTCTCTCTCTCGCTTTAATTTTTCCTTGCCTTCCTCACTCCATACTTCTTTCCTTTCTCTCTCTCTCTCTCTCTCTCTCACACACACACACACACACACACACACACACACACATCTTTCCTTCCCTCATTTCCTCCTTTTTTTCCCTCCCTCCCTCCGTCTCCCTCCATTGTGAGCAAGTGTTAGCCCGTCCATCTTCACTTCCTGGAGAGAGAGAGAGAGAGAGAGAGAGAGAGAGAGAGCAATATTTTCCCACCGAGTTCAATACCTCAGTGTCCATTGTCAAGAGGTAATAAAGTTAATGGCAAAATACCTTCACTTCAGAGGGATATTAATTAACATTAATGGCTCTATACCCCATTCACTTTAACATGGCCTAAATTTACCATCTCTCCATCTCGAATACTGATAGATTAACAACAGAATAACACTAGAATATGCTGCAAGTCACGAAGAAGTGCTGTGGAAAGCATGTGGATCGCAACACCTCTATACCCTTGTTACGTAACTTGGCCTAAAATTGCCAACTCTCCATCCCGAATACTGACTTGGTACAATAGGCTAGCACTAGAATATGATGCTAGTCACGAAGAAGTGCTGTGGCAAGATGTAGTGCTATGGAAAGGATGTAGAGCCGTAGTACTGTCTTTTTCTGTCGCTAAGCTACGTGAAATAAGCTGCAAAAGGACGAAAATCTGGGCCAAGTTAAGGTGAAAGGAGTATATAAGGGAAACAAATCTTCAATCATCCACTCCTTCAATAGCATTACATCTAAGAGAGGTATTCTAGTTGGCGTAAAAGTCTTCCTAACACCTTTTCGTTAGTGATTCATTTGCATATAACATCTTAACTATCTTGGGTGCTATACAAGAGGATACTGAGATGTTATGAGTAAAATAAAATTACTTAGG
>NC_137022.1:2900000-2907500 GCF_032717465.1 Coenobita brevimanus
CAATGAACATCACCAGAGAATTACAGGCCAAAGAAATACTGAAATGGAGAGAGAATACGGAGGAAGGCAGGTCTAGAATTGAACGTTATTTTTGAATTTTGAAAACATAACGAACACAACCGAAAATTTGAGTGAACAGGGTGTATTGAACGAGTTTGAAATTTGAGAGCGAGAGAGTAATGGGAACTGAACAATACTCAAAGGTGACCTAACACGTTGGACACAAAATGACCTACCCTGACACAGCTTTGAACACCAGCGAGGTCATTCAAGGTCAATGGTTGTTACGGACGCTGGGTGGAGGAGGAGGGAGGCGGGAGGAAGTGGAGGAGGAGGTGCAAGGGCAAAATACCTCCATCATCAGCCAAGGCTTCTTCAGCCAAAACTCCGGGGCAGCCCTGGACCTCCCACTCGAGCCTGTAGGTGGAGGAGGAGAGTCAAGGACCAACCTCGTCCTTGGAGACCCGGAGGCCTTCTACCTCTCCTCCTTGGCCCACAACCTCAGCCTCCAGACCTCGTCCTTCAATGAGACCCCAGGTGAGGCCCTCCAGCTCTTCGCCAACTACCCGCCTCACCTGCTGGACTTCGCCGCCTTCTGCTGCATCGTCTTCATCGTCCTCGGCGTCCCGGCCAACCTCGTCACCATCGTCGCCCTCGTCAGGTGTAAAAAGGTAGGAGGGCAGGTATTATCTCTATCTCACTCGACAGGTGTAAAAAGAGAGCCAATTTTATCTTTACCTCATGTATATCTTTTTTTCCGATTTTGAGTTGAGGTACTTCTTCAGCCTTTGATGTCTCTGTCTCTTTCTGTGTCTCTATCTCTGTCTCTGCCTCTGTCTGTCTGTCTGTCTGTCCGTCCGTCTGTCTGTCTGTCTGTCTGTCTGTCTTTCTGTCTCTCTAGTGATACCTTCTCTTTTTCTTGTTTTCTTTCTCTATTTTTTCTTCCTCCTGTCCTTGCTTTCCTTCCTTCCTTCCTTCCCTCCTTCTTTCCTTCCTTCCTTCCTTCCTTCCTTCCCTCCTTCCTTCCTTCCTTCCCTCCTTCTTTCCTTCCTTCCTTCCTTCCACCCTTCCTTCCTTCCTTCCTCCCTTCCTTCCATCCTTCCTTCCTTCCTTCCATCCTTCCTTCCTTCCTTCCTTCCATCCTTCCTTCCTTCCTTCCTTCCTTCCTTCCTTCCACCCTTCCTTCCTTCCTTCCATCCTTCCTTCCTTCCTTCCTTCCATCCTTCCTTCCTTCCTTCCTTCCACCCTTCCTTCCTTCCTTCCTCCCTTCCTTCCTTCCTTCCTTCCTTCCATCCTTCCTTCCTTCCTCCCATCCTTCCTTCCTTCCTTCCATCCTTCCTTCCATCCTTCCATCCTTCCTTCCATCCTTCCTTCCATCCTTCCTTCCTTCCTTCCTTCCTTCCTTCCATCCTTCCTTCCTTCCTTCCTTCCTTCCATCCTTCCTTCCTTCCATCCTTCCTTCCTTCCTTCCTTCCTTCCTTCCTTCCATCCTTCCTTCCTTCCTTCCTTCCTTCCATCCTTCCTTCCTTCCTCCCATCCTTCCTTCCTTCCTTCCTTCCTTCCTCCTGTCTATCTCCTGATTTTCTCTCCCCCTAAAAGCTTTCTCTCTCCTTAACTTCCCCTCGTTTCTCTCTCTCTCTCTCTCTCTCTCTCTCTCTCTCTCTCTCTCTCTCTCTCTCTCTTTCTCTCTTTCTCTCTCTCTCTGTATTTGTCCTTTCTTCCCTTTACTTTTTCCCTCTCCTCCTCCTCCTCCTCCTCCCCCTCCTCCTCCTCCTCCTCCTCCTCCTCCTCTTCCTCCTCCTCTATATAAATGATATTGATGAGGGTCTAAATTGTAAAATATCCAAATTTGCAGATGATGCTAAAATAACTGGTAAAGTCACTTCAAAATTACAGTGGCAGCAGTTACAAAATGACCTTAATACTTTAGCAAGCTGGGCAGAAAAATGGCAAATGAAATTCAACACAGAAAAATGTAAAGTACTTCATATTGGAAGTAACAATGTCCATGCAAATTACAAAATGAACAATATTCAGTTATCAAGTACAGACAGTGAAAAGGATCTTGGTGTGATAATATCAAATGACCTAAAACCAAGCAAGCAGTGTACCGATGCGGTTAAAATTGCAAACAAGCTAGTGGGTTTTATTGGAAGAACTTTCGAGTTTAAATCGGAAAAAGTCATACTTGCCTTGTACAACTCGCTAGTGCGCCCCCATCTTGAGTATTGTGTGCAATTCTGGTCTCTATACTACAGAAAGGACATTGAAAAATTAGAGAAAATTCAGCGAAGAATCACAAAAATGATACCACGACTTAGAAACAAACCGTATGAGGAACGCCTTGAAGAACTTAAATTATTTTGCCTAACGAAGCGCAGGTTAAGAGGGGACCTTATTGAAGTTTTCAAAATCATGAAGGGATATGACAACTTAGACATGAATAAATATTTTCATATAGACCGGTCGAGTCAAACCAGAAGTAATGGCTGCAAAATTATGGGAAAACGATTCCAATCCCACGAAGCAAAATACTTCTTCTTTAACAGAGTTGTAAATATCTGGAACAGATTACCCTCAGATACCGTGAACAGTATCTCAATTGAGACATTCAAAAACAAAATAGACAAATATTTGCACGAGAATCCTCAGCTGACTCTTTTTCTGTCCGAATAACTTGCTTTTATAGCTACGGTACATGTAAGTTCATGCCCCTTTTGTCTACAAGACACCCCGTAAACAACGTACCCGTACATAGTGTTGCGTCACGTTATTATACATTTTCAATTTATTCAGTGCAAACAAAGCAATATAAGCACAGATTAGGATTTGCACAGATAACGCTGAGTTAACGGTCACTACTCTTACTTTCGACCTGTGATGGGCTGTGGATCACTGAGGGTCCCTGTTAGTCAAGCGACCACCATCGGGATTTTTTTTTTAATGTACCAGGGGTCACTGCTTCAGGATGAAACTTGTGTACTTTTCCCACATGGGAGAGTTCCCTGTCCCAGTGGAGTGAACGGAGCTAGGGCCTGACTGACTGCTGCCTACCTTAAAAGCGCCAGGCAAGGCTGCCGCACCACCCCTAAACATCCACACTGTGCAGTCCCCTCGTGTCTACAGGACACCCCATAAACTTAACATAGCGTCACTTCACGTCATTATACGTTTTTCGATTTACCCAAAGCAAATGAGGTAATATACAGTAAGCACAGATTAGGATCTGCACAGATAACCCTGAGTTAACGGTCACTACTCTTACTTTCGACCTGTGATGGGCTGTGGATCACTGAGGGTCCCTGTTAGTCAAGTGACCACCATCTGTAAAACCTGAAACTTTATCCCACCAGTTGACACCAGTGTAATGGTAAGAATGTTATCCCACCGGTATTCACCAGTGTGATGCTAAGAATTTTTATGCCACTGGCTGACACCAGTGTAATGATGATAGGGGTATGTATTTTCTTACCTGTTGTGGGTATTGATCAACTCACCCATGGATATACAAGTGGTACTCGACTTAGTATAGTGGATGGTAAATATTTATGAAAAGAATGAATTGTGGTAGCGTTTGTAGTTTTTGGCCGAGATTTAGATTTAGTCGGTACCTCAGGTGGTTGTCGTTCCCTCAGGGAAGGAATCTTGAGTTGGAAGGGGAGTGAATTTGGCTTGAGGACATAATTTCCTTGATTAGATATACTAATAAAGAAAAGAAAATGATATACACTTTACTCTACTTTAATAATTCTGTTAATTTCCACAAAACATTTTTTGTTACATGACCCTTTTTAGTATGAGAGAAGATTGTAAAGGTTACTAAGGCTTTTGGGTGATCATTCCTCTAACATTATTACCAGACGAACAATTTGGTATACGCGAGGTATGGAGTCGTTGTACTTTACTTTCCTTTTGGCCGTTACTCTTGGGCTCAACAATGGCCTCAAGACAGGGACACTTTTTTTACAGGCATGAATTGTCTGTTCGGGCTGGCATAGCCTCGAACCGATAAGAATGATTATTTGTGTTCATCTTCACCCATATAATATATTCTCCTAGTGTACTTTTTACGATTCCCACACCAAGTCAATATTATTTTCAGTTCATCATTAACAATGTTATATAATCACTAGAAATACATAATCTCTCGGGCCTGTCTAGCCTCGAGGAATAATTCAAAAAAAGAGATACAATCACCAGGAACACCCCAATCACTCGGACTTGTTTAGCCTCGAGGTACAACTCAAATATCACATTATTGCTCACAATCAGTAAGTTCCCTTCCACGCTCCTGATTATATTTTTTTTCTAATAAGTTAATTTTAAAGAAAGAGAACAGTTAATGAATTTGAATTTTTCCTTTCCGTTACAGAACATATCACTTTTACATTTCTATTCCTTATCTACAAAAAAAAGTTCACTTGATAGGATCATTAATAACATATCAACTACCTTCGATTCGTTAAAATAACTCGTGAGTGGTGTAAGTGTAAGTGTAAAAGTCTATGGGCAATACTTGGGAATAATGGCGTGCTCACACGGACGTCGCTGGTGTCTGGGGAACTAAACGAACGTCTGTTACACACGATATCTGGGCAGCAAGTCACTCTACGTTAAACTCTCAACAATATTACTTCTCATAGTTCATAATAAGTAAGGATTAAACAAAGAAAAAGAGGGGGAGGAAGAAGAAATGTGGACGACTCACCTAAACGAACGTCTGTTACACACGATATCTGGGCAGCAAGTGGGGCCTGTCGGGCACCACAGGACGCCACCGCTAGCTCAAATGAGATTATGTTTTTGAAATATGGTGGGTTTCAATTCTCTTTACAATTTATTCAGCAGTGTACCCATGACGACAAGACTTTGATTGAATTGGGGAAAATTTGGGATTTATTCCTTACTTAATTTAGATACTGATTCTATCACTATCTCAATTTGAATCTGAGAGCAGCTCATGCCATCTAGTGACGGTCAAGATAAACGGGACTTTAAATCCTCACAAATGACATTATTTAGGCCTTTTGGACTGCTAATCTTACATACTTGTGTTCTAGCAGCTTCATTAGCAAACATTTCACAACTAGGTTACGGAAAGAATTGTATATTCATCATTACTCTGTTTAAGGTTTAAACTCGGCGTCCAACAACGACAAGAAAAGTTGGCGCATCTGTCTGTTATTCGTTACTCTACGAGACGGGGAATTCCCATAGCTCAACATCTACAATTACATCACCCACTGCATAGATACAGAGGTACATACATATAAAAAATAGAGTTAGCCCTACAGTAATTATTAATATATGAATTACTACTTAGGGTAGGAACTTATAGACTAATATTCAGGTTACACCCTATCTAACTTAAAATTACAGTACTACTAAACACATACATGAATATCAAATGTGTGGCACTACACATCGGGATTTTTTTAATGTACCAGGGGCCACTGCTTCAGGATGAAACTTGTGTACTTGTCCCACATGGGAGAGTTCCTTGTCTCAGTGGAGCGAACGGAGCTATTGCCTGATTGACTGCTGCCTACCTTAAAAGCGCCAGGCAAGGCTGCCGCACCACCCCTAGACATCCACACTGTGCAGTGTGTAGCTTCCACGTTATGTCCACAGACGTCCCATTAATTCAATGTACCGGTTTATAATGTCATGCCGTAACTATTATTTTATTTGTTTACTTTCTCTTTCAGGTTACTCAGTCGGGTAGCTTATAGACAAAGTATTATAGAATGTGACTTTTCCTTTCCAGTGTTTCCTATAAAATTTCCATGTCAGTTTTTCCATGCTGCATGGTGGTTTTTCTCACTTTTTCCTGGAGGGTTTGGTGGTGGGGGAAGCCTTCTTGCTTTACTATCCTTATCCTTCAGCATGTAGAGTTAGATCTTGTAGTCATAGTTTTCTCTGTAACAAGCAGCCTCGAAAGGACCATAAGGTCTGTTGCTGTTTGCTTTCCTGTGTAATCCTGTGTAATCCTCTTCCTCCATCTCTTTTCCGTCCTCCATTCTTCTTCCTCCCACTCTCTTCCTCTTCCTCTCTTCTTTCTCTTCTTCTTCCTCCTCCTCCTCTTCTTCTTCTTCTTCTTCTTCTTCGTCTTCTTCTTTCTCTTCCTCTTCTTCCCTCTCCTCTTCTTCTTCTTCCTTTTCTTCTTCTTCCTTCTCCTCCTCCTCCTCCTCCTCCTCCATGGACAGCTTGCACACCATTTATTGGTCTCAAGTTGCATGCCGCGTCTCTCTCTCTCTCTCTCTCTCTCTCTCTCTCTCTCTCTCTCTCTCTCTCTCTCTCTCTATCTATCTATCTATCTATCTATCTCTATCTCTCTCTCTATTGCCAGACGCCTCAATCCAGTTCGGGGTGGCCACAAAGAAATCGCCTCCACGTCGCCCTGTCCCCTGCCATTTCACTACCTCGGTCCCAACTTACACCCCCCTCTCTCATATACCTCTCCACCCCATCCCTCCATCTCATCCTCGGCCTCCCCCTCCCTCTTCCCCCCTCTACCTCACTCACATACACTCTCTTCGTCAGTCTTTCACCCTCCATCCTCTCCACATGCCAAACCACCTCAGTGTATTCCCTCTCTCTTCATATCCACTCTTTCCTCTTCATATTCTGTCTTTCTTTTCCTCCGCCTCCTCCTCCTCCTCCTCCTCCTCCTCTTCCTCTTCCTCTTCCTCTTCCTCGTCTTCAAATATGGCAGGAGAGGAAAATATTTTGTGAAGATTATAATAAATCTATCAGCGTCGGAGAGAGAGAGAGAGAGAGAGAGAGAGAGAGAGAGAGAGAGAGAGAGAGAGAGAGAGAGAGAGAGTGTGAAGTGAAGCGAAAGAAAGAGGAAGAATGCGGGAAAAAGAGAAATATGTTGAGAGATAGAGAGAGAGGTGTTTTAAGAGAGTTGGAGAGGAAGGAAGGAGGGAAGGAAAGAAGGGAGGAAGGAATAGAGGAACCAAGGGAGGAAGGAAGGAAGGAAGGAAGAAAGGCAGAAAGGCAGGCAGGAAGGAAGGAAAGAAGGAGGGAAGGAAAGAAACAAGGAAGGAAGGAAGGAAGAAAGGAAGGAAAGATGGAAGGAAGGAAGAGAGGAAGGAAGGAAGGAAGAAAGTGAGGACAGAAGGGAGAAAGAGAGGAAGGAAGGAAAGAAGGAAGGAAGGAAGGAAAGAAGGAAGGAAGGAAAAAGAGGAATGAAAGGAGGAAGACAGGAGGGAAGGAAATAAGCACACACACACACACACACACACACACACACACACACACACACACACACACACACACACACACACACACACACACACACACACACACACGCACACACACGCGCGCGCGCGCGCGCACACACACACACACGCAATCATTCTGAGGGAGGAGAAGGAGGAGGAGGCACGGGAAGAAAAAGAAAGAAGGAGAGAGAGAGAGAGAGAGAGAGAGAGAGAGAGAGAGCTACCTGTGTGTAAGGTGTAGGGGAGGTGAGGTGTGGATGGGCTCTTGCAA
>NC_137022.1:2912500-2917500 GCF_032717465.1 Coenobita brevimanus
AATGCACAAAAGAAGCGTGAAATAGAGTGGCACAGGGAAGAAAAGTGGCAGGTGCTATGAAGGCCTTGGTAAGAAGCAGAGGTCTGAGTGTAGCAGCTGCGAGAGGCCTGTGTGAAGGAGTTTTAGTGCCAAAATACAGGTGTGTGACTGCGGCGTGGCATGATAATAAGAAGCCAAGAGTGAGAGCAGGGGAGATGGGACTGGTGTGGAGTGTGTGTGGAGTGCGGGGAGTGGATAGGATATGGAATAATGTGATTCGTGAAAGATGCGGCGTAAGGAAGTCAGTGGATACAGGAGTTGAGACAGTTTGCTTGGATGATATGGGCATGTGGAGAGAATGGTTGTGAATAGAGTGGTGAAAAGGGTATATGTGAGCGAATTAGAAGGTCAGAGATGTGATAGGTCTCGAGGAAAGTGGACAATGAGTGTGTGAGAGGGGGAACTGACACGAGATCGAGCTGGCTGGATGAATTTTGTGCAGAGGAGTGTATGACCAGGGTCTGGCATCCCGATTTATCTCAATATTCGTTGGATTGGCGCTAAGATAGGCGACTGTGGAGCTATGTGAGGAATTATCTTTGGCCCATCACGTTGAGCCAGGATTCCAGGGGCTTGAATGGTGAGTGAATGAGAGTGTGGCTCATTCAGTGACAAGGTTTGGTTAGTATCTCATTTTTTTCCCTGGTTTTCTGATGATGATGATGATGATGATGATGATGATGATGATGATGGTGATGATGATGGTGATGATGATGATGATGATGATGATGGTGATGGTGATGATGATGATGATGATGATGATGATGATGATGATGATGGTGGTGGTGGTGGTGGTGGTGGTGGTGGTTCTGCCTATCATCCAGTCCTTTTTTTCCTTATTCTTCAAAGCTAGTGTTGACGAGTCTGGAGATACGAATATGTTGATGAAGAGGGTCAGGGATTAACGTAGCGTGTATTGCTATAAAATAAAACTCATATTGTTTTTAAGACAATGGAATTTAATTAACATCCATCACATTCATGGCCATGTGGAGAGGATGGCGAGTGAGAGACTGACGAGGAGAGTGTATATGAGTAAGGTGGAGGGGGGAAGAGGGAGGGGAAGGCCAAGGATGAGATGGAGGGATGGAGTGGAGAGGTATTTGAGAGAAGGGGGGGGGGAGTGAGCTGGGACTGTGAAATGGCGTTGGGCAGGGCGACATGGAGGCGATTTGTCTGCGGCCACCCTTTACGAGATTTAGGCGTCTGGCAATAGATAGATAGATAGACAGGCATTCATTCTCCCATTCATCTGGGAAAGTGAGTTATATTAAAAGAGAAAAATCGTGATGCTATCTATCTATCTATTGCCAGACGCCTTAATCCAGTACGGGGTGGCCACAAACAAATCGCCTCCACGTCGCCCTGTCCACCGCCATTTCACTGCCCTGTTCCCAACTCACACCCCCCTCTCTCATATACCTCTCCACTCCATCCCTCCATCTCATCCTCAGCCTTCCCCTCCCTCTCTCCCCCTCCACCTCACTCACATACACTCTCCTCGTGATGCATTCTTTCTAAATAAAAAGGTTAATGAATTTCCAGAATCTAATTACAGGTGGGCAGAAGGTGAGATATTACTGCCTGTGAATTTTAGGTCCGTAGAATTTATTGTGCTGGTTTTTTGGTGTGTGTGTGTGTGTGTGTGTGTGTGTGTGTGTGTGTGTGTGTGAGAGAGAGAGAGAGAGAGAGAGAGAGAGAGAGAGAGAGAGAGAGAGAGAGAGAGAGAGAGGATAGTTATAGAATGTGCAGTAGTGGAAGACAAAAGCTTCCCTAATCGTCTCACTTACTTTCCCATTTTCCCCTCTCAGCTCTTGCGTGTGTGTGTGTGTGTGTGTGTGTGTGTGTGTGTGTGTGTGTGTGTGTGTGTGTGTGTGTGTGTGTGTGTGTGTGTGTGTGTGTGTGTGTGTGTGTGTGTGTGTGTGTGAGAGAGAGAGAGAGAGAATGTGGGTTCCGGAATCCATTAACAGGTAAACACGAAGTACTTAACGCCTGTTTACTTGCCACTTAATATGGGTCAATTGATCCTTCAGCCTTAAGTGATGTTAGAATTCAATTAACCCATTAGTGCTCAGCGTCCTTAACATGGGATGGAACTAGACATTTTCAAAATTATATAAAGAAGGGAACCCCGGGGTAGGGACCTATGAGCTTCGCGTCTATGAGCCGACAGGCGGAGGGCGGTACGTCTAGCACCCTTCCAACAAAATCCCTCGCACAGGAAATCTGGAAGCCAATGAGTTAAGTTGGAAAATTGTACCCAAACTTTGCAGGCAGTATCGTGGTATATGAGGGTTGTTGAGTAATAATTTTGGCAAAACTGTAATGATATGCTCCCGACTGCCAGGATTATTTATGTTCTAAGTATTTATTTATTTATTTAATTTTAGTTTTACACAGGAATGCATAAAGTAAGTGAAACGCGGCGGCCGAAATCCTAAGACTTTTTAAAGACAGGAATGCATAAAAGTAAGTGAAACGAGGCGGCCGAAATCCTAAGACTTTTGTAACATTTTGTCATTATTTTATAGTCCATCTTGTGAGGCGATAATGTGTGTGTGTGTGTGGTGTGTGTGTGTGTGTGTGTGTGTGTGTGTGTGTGTGTGTGTGTGTGTGTGTGTGTGTGAGAGAGAGAGAGAGAGAGGGTTTATGAGGGTGCTGGAATCCATTAACAGGTAAACACGAGGTACTTAGCGCCTGTTTACCTGCCACTTAATGGGGTCAACTGCTCCTTCAGCCTCAGGTGATATCTGAATTTAATAAACGTCACGATAGGCACACGGGGGGCAAGATTAAAGTTATCTCTCTCTCTCTCTCTCTCTCTCTCTCTCTCTCTCTCTTTCTTTCTTTCTTTCACACACACACACACACACACACACACACACACACACACAAGCCATGTAATTAGGGGAATATCCGTGTCCACAGGTTAATTAACATGTAATGACGTCTGGAGGCGGGGATCAGAACTCATTAAGCATGTAGTTACGGGAATCAAGCAGCCCAGGACTCACCCTTACCCTAACACCTCTTCCTTGGCGATTTAGTTTTGAATATGACTGGTTAATATTCTTTGTGTGTTATTTATGCAGAGTATGGCGATATTAGAGGGATTTATGTAACAAAGAAGAGGACAGTAAGGTGTAATAAACAAAATAATTCACTTAGGAAAAGGTGTTAGGGAGCCACTATACATACACACACAGTACTGCATACCTACACAAGCCTGTACACACATACTTACACATGTACACAGAGCTACATAAGTACACATACATATACCTACATAAATATACATAGATATACTCGTTGATACACCTATACAAACATGCTTACATACACACACACACACACACACACACACACACACACACACACACACACACACACACACACACACCAACAAATCTCCAACACCAGGCTGCCACACACACACACACACACACACACACACACACACACACACACACACACACACACACACACACACACACACACACACACACACACACACACACACACACACACACACACACATTCAGTACACCTTGTTAAATCACGGTAGGAGTTCCTGGCTCATGAGGGAAGTAGAGTTCCTGTTTGGGCTTCTCTCTCTCTCTCTCTCTCTCTCTCTCTCTCTCTCTCTCTCTCTCTCTCTCTCTCTCTCTCACGGTGAAGGCTGGGAGAAGTTAAGTCAAATTACGATCTGTGTGCTAATTGTTGAGGGTGGAGAAAGCAGGAGTGGGTGGAGAGATGGGTGGAGATGGAGGATGAGGATGAGAGAGGTAGGAAAATGGGTGGATGGGGGGTGGGGGAGGTAGGAAAATGGAGGAAGGAAAAGGGAGCTGGAGGTGGAGGGAGCGAAGGAAATTGAGGGTGTGGTAATGGCAGCTGTGCAGTTGAGTTGGATGGGAATGAAGGAAGGACTGTGGATGAAGTGGAAGGGGGTTCGGGAAGGTTGGAGGGGTGGATGGAGAGAGGGGGTAGGCAGGAGAAGGAGTGGATAAATTTGGGGTTGTGTGAATGGAGGGAGGTTCGATCCTGAGCTTGGAAGGGAAGAGTGACAGCCAGAATAAACCCTTGCCTTGGCTGGCGAAGTATGGTTGGGGATGTGTTTGTAAGAAGTGATGCGTGTGTGACTGTCGAAGGGATGTGATGCTGTGTTTGTGTGTTAGGGTGTGTGGTGCGAAGAGGATGGAGAGCGAGAGACTAACGAGGAGAGTGCCTGTGAGTGAGGTGGAGGGGGGGAGGGAGGGGGAGGCCGAGGATGAGATTGAGGGATGGCGTTGAGAGGTACTGAGAGAGGGGGGTGTGAGCTGGGGGGAAGGGTAGCGAAATGGCGGGGGACAGGGTGACGTGGAGGCGATTTGTGTGTGGCCACTCGTTACAGGATTTTGGCGTCTGGCTATAGATAGATAGACAGATAGATAGATAGACATATGCAGGTATTTCCTTACTCTTACCTAACAAAAATCGTTAGTCTTTTCACCTTGGTTTATGGCCAGGTGTAGTCAGATTGGAGGGTGACTTTGACTAGTAACCAAGGAGACTCAGCCCAATCCTATACCCAAGGCCTGTGAAATTTTATGCAACAATGGCCTCTAATTACAGGTGAAGGATTGGGCAAGTTCCATCAGGTAAGGACAGACAAATCAACGTCATACTTAACAGCGGGTAATTAGGTGATTGGATGATGGAGTAATTACGCTTTGACAATTGTTAATGGAGGTAATTATGCGAGAGAGAGAGAGAGAGAGAGAGAGAGAGAGAGTGAGAGAGAGAGAGAGAGAGAGAGAGAGAGAGAGAGAGAGAGAGAGAGAGAGAGAGAGAGAGAGAGGGGGGGGGCTGATGAGTGATGCAAGATAGACAGATGGATAGATAATTAGATACGGGCAGACAGACAGAGAATTAAGTGGGAAAAATAGAATGATAGATGGAGAGAGAGAGAGAGAGAGAGAGAG
>NC_137022.1:2925000-3035000 GCF_032717465.1 Coenobita brevimanus
TACTAAGTCTTTTCATCTGACGGAACTGGGCTACAAATTTAACTGGATATTTACTAAGTCTTTGTTATGAGGCAGGTGTGAGTCTCCTTGGTTACTAGTCAAATCAACCCCCCCCCAAGTCAGACTACACAAGGCCTTCAGCTTAGAGGAAAGGTGTTAATTTTCTATCACCGCTATCACCACCACTGCTATCACCCTCACCTTTATCACCACTATCACCACCACTGCTATCACCCTCACCTTTATCACCACTTTCACCACCACTGCTATCACCCTCACTGTTGCAGGTTGTACTCCCAGACGCTCTTGGCCCTGATGGTGGTAGCGACGTGGGTTGGTGCCTTCGGAGCGCTAGTGCCCACCGTCCTGCAGGTGTGGGGGACCTTCGGCTTGGACCCCACCATCGGCTCCTGCACCATCCTACCAGACACCGATGGACGCTCGCCGAAGGAATTCCTCTTTGTGTTTGCGTTTGTGCTCCCGTGCCTGGCCATCTGTGTCTGCTATGCTAGGATTTTTTACATCGTCCACCGTGCAGACAAGCAGAGCCACAGCCACGGCCAGAGCATCATCAGTGCCAGCAGCAGACAGGGCAGCAGACAGGGCAGCAAACAGACTGTCTGCAGAAAGCCGGATGAAGGAAAAAAGTTGGGTGTGAGAGCAGAGGGAGACAGGGCAGCCCCACAGGAGGAGGGTAAGGCAGGGGTGCACACACTGAGCGAGACTTTGCAGGTGGAGACGCTGGTGAAGCTTTCCTCCAGCACCAACTCTATTAAGGTGGAGATCCTGGACGTGGATGCCGCCCCCACCCCCCCAGCCGACGGTCACGGTGATGGCAGCGGCGCGTCACCCTCCCCAGGGGTGAGCGCCACGCAGCTCAGGCCTCAGGTCAATGGACTCTCTGGCCATCGCCTGGGGCAGGAGGCGGTGGCGGCGTCTCCCATCATAATATGTCCGCCAAGCGCCCCGGACTCACCCACATCAGATGCGACAGATGGGGCGGGGCGGCGGGAGTCTAACGAATCGGCAAAAGGGGCATTTTCACAGCTGCGAGGGACCTTCCGCAGGGCTCGTAAGGGATCGCAACTGGCACGGTACACTGCACTGAGCCCAAAGGACCGACGGCTGCTGAAGATGATTCTGGTGATCTTCTTGTCCTTCGTGGCGTGCTACCTGCCCATCACGCTGGTAAAGACGTTCAGCAAGGATGACGACCCTGTGTTGAACATCTTGGGTCTGCTGCTGGTCTACCTTACCACCTGCATCAACCCCATCATCTACGTGGTCATGTCCTCAGAGTACCGCCAGGCCTACCTTGGTCTCCTGGCCTGTCATATTGGCCCCGAGGCTGTCAATCGTTCCCTGACTAAAATTTCCTGATGGTGTCCCAAAGCCAGGCCTTGCCCTACCCCAGCCCCTACCAGCCCTGCACCCAACCTGCACCCAGCACCTGCCCTCATTGCCTCCTGCCAACACCTGTCCCAACCACACCTGCACCAGCCACACCTGCACCAGCCACACCTGCACCAGCCACACCTGCTTCCTTCCCCTGTCTCGCCCGTCCCCTCTACAGGTGTGGGCGACAGATGAGGCAGGTATGGTTGGCGGTGGGTGGTACTATGCTTGCTTAACTTGGCCTAAATCTGCCACCTCTCCATCTTGAATGCTCAGTTGTAACAGTAGATTAACAGTAGAACATGATGCTAGTCACGAAGAAATGACGTGGAAAGGATGAAGAGACGTAATACTGTCCTTTTCTGCCGCCCAGCTACATGACAAATGCTGGAAGAGAAGGAAAATCTGAGCCAAGTTAAGGTGAAGGGAGTGCAGTCACGTTTGCTATGACCTGGGGAAATAGTGCAATATTTTTTAGACGTTTAGCGATAAGTGTTCCCTAGATTTTTATGCTTCACAGATTGCACCTTAATATCCCCTTGTGCGTCACCGATACCTGCTATCATAGATCAGTATTAATTTATCTGTCTATCTATCTATTGCCAGACGCCTTAATCCCGTAAGGGGTGGCCACAAACAAATTACCTCCATGTCGCCCTGTCAGTATTAAAACTATATAAATTAGCATCCAAGGAAGTGTGAAGGTGTACGTACCATGGAAAATAAATCAAGAAAGGAGTGGAGTAAAGCCTCTTGTGCCACGTAAAATATATCATCAGTAAAGTCATCAGCTCAGGAGGCTTCCCGTCTCTCTTCCTCATCCTCTTTAGTTTTGCATACGATACATTTATATTCTCTCCTGTAGTATACGAACTGTGGAGATATTTTGAGACTAAAGATAATCCATACAAAACTATTACTGTCGGTTTCAGAGGCCATGTCGCATCGTTTTTTGAGAATAACGTAGTAAGTAACAGTTGGATCAGTATGATATTTGGCCACAGTGTGTGTCATACCCTGCGGTAATTTTTGGCAGCATAGTGGAGTACGTAAATGAAATAATTAAGACAATTGTCCTTGAGAAATGAGGCTGAATGTCAAAATAAAGGACAGGGATACGAACGATACTACGGAAACGTAGTATCTGCTACGTGAGTGACGTCAGTAGACAGGCTCCTCCCACCAGCCATACGGGACACTCCCACCCCTACCATCTCCCTCCTTCCCTCCCTCCATCTCTTCGAAACCATGGTCGAAACTTCAATCATCGGCACATGCTTTATAGCCTATATAATGATATACTATGTAATTGACGCATGCAATATGTGTTACTATAGTTGGTATATTTGTATTGATAGTGACACATAACAGAGCGAGAGTAGGGTAGAATGGGGCTGATAATGCCCGGCATGATAGGAGAGCATTGGTTCGGTAGAAGTGAGGAGTGGTGTAGTTTTGTGGTGGAATGATACACCATGTATATAAAGTGTTATGTGGTCCTCGTCAGCCATGGGTTAATTCTATTATGTAATCGCTATCGATTACAGCTCATAACTGTCGTATAATGTTTGATTTAAGCAGTATCGTAATCAAGTATTATCATGAAGCACCCAAAATCATGATTACGTCCCAGTCTACACCGATGCTGAGTCGGTTACTCAGCGTAGGCTTATTGTTATCTTTATGGCATATTGTGGACAGATTTCAGTAATACATCATTGTAAATGAAATGAAGCATATATGTAACGGGTGGACAAAAGAAACAAAATCAATACATAAGTATTTTACTCCTCCTCACTATCCAGGAACAAGTTCCACACGGTGACACATCACCCCTGACTTCGACTGTCCTATCATGCCGGGCATTATCAGCCCCATTCTACCCTACTCTCGCTCTGTTATGTGTCACTATCAATACAAATATACCAACTATAGTAACACATATTGCATGCGTCAATTACATAATATATCATTATATAGGCTATAAAGCATGTGCCGATGATTGAAGTTTCGACCATGGTTTCGAAGAGATGGAGGGAGGGAAGGAGGGAGATGGTAGGGGTGGGAGTGTCCCGTGTGGCTGGTGGGAGGAGCCTGTCTACTGACGTCACTCACGTAGCAGGTACTACGTTTCCGTAGTATCGTTCGTATCCCTGTCCTTTATTTTGACATTCAACCTCATTTCTCAAGGACAATTGCCTTAATTATTTCATTTACGTACTCCACTATGCTGGCAAAAATTACCGCAGGGTATGACACACACTGTGGCCAAATATCATACTGATCCAACTGTTACTTACTACGTTATTCTCAAAAAACGATGCGACATGGCCTCTGAAACCGACAGGTGTCAAGTGGATGATAATTCTCTGAACAGGAAGGTTAGGCTGAAATAACTGGCCTAACATTGTGCCTCTGACGTCAGCGTAATAAACAGTCTCGTATATTACTCCTAGCATTTTATTTTTTTTCAATTAAGGTTAAATCTGACACACCAGCAATGTTATATTATTTCTCGTGACTTTCCAAATGGCTCAAATTTTTCTCACTATCTATCCATCTATCGGTAGCCCGACGCCCTAATCCCGGAATGGGTGGCCGCAGACAAAACGCCTCCAAGTCGCTCTGCCACCCATCATTTTTCTCATGCGGTTGGGAATTCCTGCTAGTGCGTTGGTAGAAATCTATTGCATGTCATGGCTCAAAATACTGAGGTGATTTACTGTTGATGTGAAAGAAAAAAAAATTAAATCCGTTGAGTTCTTTTTGATATGGAAGAAAACGGCATCTCATAATCTTAAATCATTTATATGCAGTAATTCTGAGATGGAGGGATGGAGTGGAGAGGTATATGAGAGAGGGTGTGTGTGAGCTGGGAGCAGGGCAGTGAAATGGCGGGGGACAGGGCGACATGGGGGCGATTTGTCTGTGGCCACCCCTTACGAGATTAAAGGCGTCTGGCAATAGATAGATAGACAGAATTCTGGTAAACCCGGAAGGTCGTTGTTGACACTTTTTACATGAATTACTATATATCTTTCCAGTTTCTAGACGTTATACCTCTGCCTTCCCATTTCACATACATTAAATCAGTGTGTATTTTGTCGTATAAACCCTCCATTATCCAGCTCCTCTGTCCTCGAGTGTATATACGTATTTTCTTCTCTTGTATTTCCAAAAAAAAGATGATCGCATTGCAACTTTTAACCCATTCAGACCGATGACGATAAAGTAGCGATGATTTAGAAAGACGTTTATCGATTTTTGAAAGACGTTTGTTATTATTATTTTTTTTATTGTTATTATTATTATTATTATTATCATTATTTTTATTATTATTATTATTATTATTATTATTGCTGTTACTATTGTTATTAGTGTTATTATTATTATTATTATTACTGTTGTTGGTGTTGTTGTTGTTGTTGTTATTATTATTATTATTATTATTATTATTATTATTATAGAGAGAGAGAGAGAGAGAGAGACTTATTAAATTCCAGAGCTGAGATGGTGACCTTATTTTTGAGCTGAATTAAACGACCTGATTTCAAAATTAAATTTTAAAAAATAATTAGAGTAAGAATTAATAACGATATATTTTAGGTCGCGTAGGAAGCCTCGTTACACTTTTCTTTAAGCGATTTATTCTGTATATTACACTGTTTTCTTTTAATACGACCACAACTGCTGCAATACGACTACAGCTGCTGCAATACGACTACAGCTGCTGCAATACGACCACAGCTGCTGCAATACGACCACAGCTGCTGCAATACGACCACAGCTGCTGCAATACGACCACAGCTGCTGCAATACGACTACAACTGCTGCAATACGACCACAGCTGCTGCAATACGACCCCAACCTATGTAGAATTAGATTCGTATTTCTCCCGGATTTTATATCAATATTAAATAGTACTCGATTATATTACCTACAATACTTGTGTAATAAATTTCTGTGACTTCCCTTCGTGTATTTTCCCCCTGCCTACGACCACCGTCACTCCTATACTCCTTGCACTCTAACTTGGCTTAAAATTGCCACCCCTTCCTCGTCAATCCTCAGTTGGAACACTAGATTAGCACTAGAACACGATGCTAGTCACGAGGAAGTGCTATGGAAAGCGCAGAGCCGTAGTATTGGAGGGCTTCAGAAACTTGCCTAACACCTCTCTCTCTCTCTCTCTCTCTCTCTCTCTCTCTTGTCGGATAAACGTCACTAGGACAAAATCCCATAAGGCAAAAGTACACACACACACACACACACACACACACACATGCACGTACACACACATGAATGGGAGTACACACACACACACACACACACACACACACACACACACATGAACGAAGAACTTGTGGAGAAGGACCGGTATTCTTGGAAGCTCCCTAATACCTTTTCCGAAGCGATTTATCTTGTTTATTACACCTTGCTGTCCTATTCTCTGTTACATAAATCCTAATAGTACCAAACACTGCATAAATTCCAAAGGATATTAACGAACCATACCCAAAAATAAATCGCTTAGGGAAAGATGTTAGGGAGCCAAGATGTCTGAGATTTCCATTGGTCGCAGCGAGAAACTTCATAACATCCTTTTATGCAAGGAAAAAGGAACCAAAGGCCAGAAGCCAGCAATATTTTTCCTTCTAAATAATAATAAAACAAAATAACAGAGCCCAATTCAAGATCCTTTCATTTCGAGACGCCTGGACACACTCGTTTAAAAGACTGGAGATCATAGGTAGAGGGAAACACAGACAGCAGAGGACAGTTCCAGAGTTGACCTGTTGAATATATGAAGGGCTGGGAGTAGCGGATAACTCTTGCATTAGGGAGGTGGACAGAAAAGGGATGAGAGTTTGCTGCTAGGCGGGTGCATATAAGGGATTCAGTCCTTCCCGCGTGTTGTTGATCCTGTCGCCTTGAATTCCTCTTCGTTTATAATCCTCCTGTCTTTAATTCCTCTTCGTTTATAATCCTCCCGTCTTGAATTCCTCTTCGTTTATAATCCTCCTGTCTTTAATTCCTCTTCGTTTATAATCCTCCCGTCTTGAATTCCTCTTCGTTTATAGGCTTGGCACCCTTTTCAAGTGCCTTGCGTAGTGCGTCACCTTCCTTGTCAAACTTCTTCGTGATTTTTTCCTGAACTGCGTGTCTTACTTTGAGCAGTAGGTTATTTTCACTGGATATAAACAGGCAGGACTGTATGAATTACTCTGCTGTTGTGACTGTCTCTTTTCATTCCTTCGATGCGGCTGTCTCTTTTCATTCCTTCGATGTGGCTGTCTCTTCCATTCCTTCGATGATGGTCTAGCTCTCTCTCTCTCTCTCTCTCTCTCTCTCTCTCTCTCTCTCTCGCTTGCTTTTATCTTCACTAGTTCTACCTGCGTTTGCATTCTCTTTAAAAATCGTAAGGTCCATTCTCTTAAACGGTGCAAGGGGAAACTATGTTGATATTAAAGTATTCCTGATAAAAGAGAGGAGGAAAGAAAGGAAGGAAGGGAAAGAGTAAAAGGTGATAGGGGAGGGGAAAGGGAGGAAAGGTGATAGTGGAGGGAAAAAGGGAGGAAAAGGAAGGAAGGGAGGAAGTGAGAGAAAGGGGTGAGGAGCTAGGGAGAGGGATGGAAAGAAAGGAAGGAAGGGTGAGGGTTGAGGGGAGAAAAGTAGGGGGTGACGGATGAAATGAGAGAGAGAGAGAGAGAGAGAGAGAGAGAGAGAGAGACGGAGTAAAAGTAAGATTATGTGATGGAAGGGGGAGATATTGGGATAGGGGGTGGGGAGTACAAGGAGGGGGAAGGGGAGCAGGCGGGGGCAGGAAGTAGATGGGGGGATAGAGAATGGGAGGGGGATTTGGGGAGAGAGGGAGGGGAGGGAAGAAACGGAGAGGGGAGAAGAAGGACAAGACAGAAGGGAAGGAAGTCGTGGAGGAGAATGGAGGAATTCTGGAGGGATACCCACCTATTTCTTTTCTTCCACCAAGATTCTTAGTTTCTTCCCGACATTCCATTATTTGTGGTCAATCATTCATCCATCTATCTATCTATCTGTCTATTTATCTGTCTATCTATCTACAGCTAGGCTCCTTAATCTGGTAAGAGGTGGCCATAGACAACTCGCCTCCATGTCGGCCTATCCTCTGCCAGTTCGCTGCCCTCCCGCCAGCTTACACCCCCCTCTATCATATGCCTCTCTTTTCTGTCCCTCCATCTCATCCTTGGTCTCCTGCTCCCTCTCCCCTCCTTCCACCTCACTCACAGACTCTACTACTTAGTCTCTCGTCCTCTCCACATAGGCAAACCACCTCAATGAATTTTTCCTAACCCCATAACCTTATTCACTGGCTTTACTTTGCTGCCTCCCCTCAATGCTGCAATGCTTCCTGCGCGACTGCCCTGTAAAGACACGTAACATTCCTGCTATTCATTCCTATAAGTATAATCTAAACTAAGTGAAAACTATTTAAACTGATATGGCTTGCTCAACGTTTGACCTGGCGAGCGCGCATATAAAAATAGCCTGCATTGTGGGGTTGTAGATGGACAATGACAGATGTAGCTATAAGACATTAAGACACCTAATAAATTGGATATACACTTGGTGTACGAACGTGAATGAACACCAGCGAACATAGTTCTGGGCATGCGCGGCCGATCTGGCGACTTGGCGAGCTTAATCAAACCTGAGCGAGATAGTGTGAATGTTCGAATGAGTGTCAGTACATTCTGTCTCTTTCAAGAGCCCATGAATAAAACTAATTCCAGCACATGCAAATTCTAGAACAAGAACGAATGTTTACAGGAGCATAATTCATAAACGTAAGCTTTCGTGAATGCTCGTTCGGCAGTGGCTCAAAGTTCTTTAGCTGTCAAAATCCACCCTTACATGTCATTAATATAATCCATAAAGAATTTGGTGGAGATAATTTTTTTTTTCAAATAAATACCATAATACATCTTTATTATTAAGCTATACTTAAATGATTGAAAACTTGATTAAGCTCAGCATCACTGTTTTCTTCCTTTCTACATCGTCGCCATTGCAGGTGAGGCAGGTCCCATATTTACTGACGTTTTCCCTGTTATTGTACACGTAAAACTGATGTGAGTACTTATACCTATTATTGAAGTGCTATTTTATCAGCATCTTGGTGTGATTTTTGAGAACTGGATTATATAATTTCTAGGCTTACATCAGGTGGGTTAGCCAGGTGAGTAGGTAGGTAAGCTTCAGACCTTATCAGGTTGTATTTATATTTTTGGAGCTTGAGACGGACGCCTTCATGTGGTGACACTGATGTAACCGCGAAATGGTTCTGCCTGATTATACAAGCGTCCCACAGTCCCCTCCCTGACCCTCAAAAGGGGGATGGTGGTAAGCAGGACAACTGATCGGCAGAACACCATAGCAGGTCTGTATAAGTTAATATTCTACCATTAATCAGTTGTAAAGCTCAGGATTCAAGGCCAAATAAAAAATACATCATTGGAGAGGATTTAATCTCAGGGGTGGTTGGGGTTGGATGCTTCTCGCCTTTGGCTCCTTGACCCGAGCATAAAAAAACTAAATAAAAGCTGATGATGCTCATTGGCAAGTGAATGGTTATCCTCTAATGACAGCTGAATAATCAATGCCTAGGATTCTACGCTGCTGATGGGACAGTGAATCTAAACTATAAAGTCAAGCTGTGTATCGGTGCATATGTGCATTTGTTTATTTCACGAGAACGGCAATATCGACCTAATTCTTTTTGCATTAGGCCGGGGTAAGTCCAGGGATTGTCAGAAAATACCAGACAAAAATTTTGGGGATTGTGCTTTATGCAACTGCACAAAATTGTTGGAAATTGCAATGTGAAAATCATTATATTGCCTTTTTAGTCAGAATTGGTCCTTGTGGGCTCCATAATGGTATGAAATAGATAATGGTATGTAAACATTTTCTGATGGAAAGGCTATTAGTTAGTCCAGCAAAATTTCTGCTGGTGAGGACTAGTGATTTGTAAAGTATATATGGGTGGAGGAATTTATTTATCCACAGTGGACTTCCTCCATTTATATCACAACTTAAAATTCCACTTTGCTTTTGCAGATATTTGTTTTATGATGTAATATTTTTATTTGTAGCTACAGTAGCTGTTACTTTCAGGTTATACCATGATGAAGGTGTGTGTGTGCTGTGTCATCAGAGAGTGTGGTTGCATTTGTACGTCTCATGCCAACGTAGGATGGCCACCAACACCAGACTCCAGGACTGTACGCAGTCAGGGACCCCCAGCTCCCCTAATGAGCCACATGTGTGAGTAATATTTCATTTTTTATGGTAGGCTACTGGTTCTGGTTTTTGTTATCACTGCAAATGAACGTTTTCATTCTTGCTGTTATCGCACATTTTTCGGCTAAAGAGCATTAACGTGCACCATAGCTAGTTTCTGCCAACAGTGATGGTGCAGTGTGTCTCAGGCCTCGGATGGCTCTGAGGAATTCAAAGATGAGGCCCTATTCCAGGAGTTAAACCCAGGTGGTGGAGGCCAGTCTGTGCCTTCTTTACCCAGGAACAGTTGTTGACTTTATACACAGGTTTTATTTGCCCTTGTGTAGAGTACAATTTTCATGTGTGGGGAGGTTTCCCACATGCAGCTCCTCTGAACAAGGTGGAGTCAGAGGCTTTTCATCTCATTAACTCAAGTTAGGTGGAGGGGGAGAGAAGGATGGAGAGACCAAGGATGAGATGGAGTTTTCTAGCCAGTCTGACTCTCACACACTCTTCTAGCCAGTCTCTAATTCTCCATCGTTTCCACTTGGCCAAACCATCTCAAAGCATTTTTCTTAACACTTTCAATCACAAAAGATTATTTCAGATGAGTCACACCAGGTACTGACTAGGTTTTTCAGCCATGTAACTTCACTAACAGTTTGATTTTTATGGGTACTGGTTACCTCTGCATAAATATAATTTTTTTGCTTTCATTTTATAATTCTGACAGTCTGTTCCAGAATGTGTGACAGTATATTGCTGCACAGATGATTTGGCACACAACACACCCAAGGAAACTACCCTACATGGAGTTTCATTGATGAGTAACACTGTGTTATGCAAAGCTGATGGAGAATGTGCAAATGAAGGCCAAAAGGAATAGGGAAGTGAGTTTGGAGAGAGAGATAAAAGAAAGTTGTTGCATGACAACTATGATCTCCACTCTGACATGTGGCAGTGAATCCTAACCTTACCTTGTGACACCCTATGGAAATCTCATCCACTCAGCCTCAGTTACATGTAGTGCTGCTTCATCCATCACATTCTTGTTTATGTACTTCAGCCTGTTGTGGTGAGACTAGGTGTAGTATGCCGGAAGTGGTGGTGTGTCTTTAATATTGTGCAGGAAGTGGTGGTGTGTCTTTAATATTGTGCAGGAAGTAGTGGTGTGTCTTTAATATTGTGCAGGAAGTGGTGGTGTGTCTTTAATATTGTGCAGGAAGTAGTGGTGTGTCTTTAATATTGTGCAGGAAGTAGTGGTGTGTCTTTAATATTGTGCAGGAAGTGGTGGTGTGTCTTTAATATTGTGCAGGAAGTGGTGGTGTGTCTTTAATAAATATTGTGCAGGAAGTGGTGGTGTGTCTTTAATATTGTGCAGGAAGTAGTGGTGTGTCTTTAATATTGTGCAGGAAGTGGTGGTATGTCTTTAATATTGTGCAGGAAGTGGTGGTGTGTCTTTAATATTCTGCAGGAAGTGCTGGTTTGTGATTTTCTGCAGTAAGGCATTCAGTTTCAACTTGCAATCTTCCACAGTGCAGGTTAATATGTTTGCGAGATACCTAGGTAAGATGCTGAACAGCTTGAGTCCTGTATTAGTGAAGTTGTTGGTGCCTTGGGTCCTGGTGTTTTGGCAATTTGTTCTGGACCCTTTGATGTAGCAGGATCTTACCTTCTCACTATGGAACTTTCATTCATGCTTGGGTAGTACCAGACTCCTCCACAGGGTTAACATGCTGGTCTCATCCCTGCTGGAACAACACAAGTGAAGGGTGAGAGCAGTGGGAAAGAGTGGAAAATATCTGAGAAGAGCTTGTGTAAAGTGGAGGGACTGTAAGAAAATGTTCTGGAAAGAGGTGAAAAGAGTAAGACAGGGTGGAAGTGAAGTTAGCATGGGAGTGAAAGATAAAAATGGTAGATTACTAGTGGAGAAGGGAGAAAAAGTGAGCAGATGAAGAGAACACTTTAAGGAATTGTTGAACGTAGAGGATGGAAGTAATGCGAGTATAAGTGGCTGGGGAATGGCTGGGAGAAGGAGGGAGGTGAGAAGACAGGAAGAAATCAGTAGGATAGAAGTTGTGGAAGCAATGAAGAAAGTTAAATCTGGGAAAGCCCCAGGAATTGATGGAGTGTGTGGTGAAATGCTGAAGCATGGGGGAGAGATAGTAGTAGAATGGATGTGGAAGATGTGCAGATTAGCCTGGGAGGAAGGTAGAGTCCCGGAGGATTGGAAGTCAGTTATAATTATTCCCTTGTACAAAGGAAAAGGGGAAAAAGAAGTGTGTGGTAATCATAGGGGCATTTGTCTTCTTAGTATAATAGGAAAAGTGTATGGTAGGATACTTATTGACAGAGTTAGAGAAAGAACAGAGAAATTAGTTGGAGAAGAACAGGGAGACTTTAGGAAGGGAAGAGGTTGTGTAGATCAGATATTCATTCTTAGATCTTTAGTGGAAAAGTTTCTAGAGAAGGGAAAGAAGTTGTATGCGGCTTTCATGGATTTGGAGAAAGCATATGACAGGGTGGATAGACAAGGATTGTGGAAAGTGTTAAGAATATATGGAGTAGATGGGAAGTTGTTGAATGCTGTGAAGAGTATGTACGATGGTGCGAAGGCTGCAGTGCGTGTGGATGGTGAACTAAGTGAATTTTTCTCATTGAAAGTTGGGTTGAAACAGGGATGTGTCATGTTTCCATAGTTGTTCAATCTGTACATGGATGGGGTAATAAAAGAGGTACAAGGTAGGGTAGTGGATGTTGGAGTGGCCCTGGTGAGAGAGGATAGTGTTTGGAAACTCCCTGTACTGTTGTTTGCAGATGATACTGTGTTGTTGAGTGAAGACGAAGGGGAGCTGCAAGGCTTGGTGGATGAGTTTGGGAGAGTGTGTAAGAAACGGAATCTGAAGGTGAATGTAGGGAAGAGTAAAGTGATGGTCTTTGAGAGAGGTGAAGTCAGTGAATGTACAGCGAGGTTGGATGGTGAGGAATTGGAAAATGTGAGTACGTTTAAGTACTTGGGTAGTGTGATGAGTAAGGATGGAGGTTTGGAGGGTGAAGTGCTTGAAAGGGTACAGCAGGGAAGAAAGGTTGCTGGTTCTTTGAAAGCAGTGATAAGAAACAGGGAAGTGAGCATGGAAGTGAAAAAGTTACTACATGACAGTATTGTGATACCAACTCTAACGTACGGAAGTGAAGCTTGGACGTTGTTGGAAGGACACAAGTCAAGAGTGAGAGCAGTGGAAATGAGTTATTTAAGAGGAGCCTGTGGAGTCACATGGAGAGATAGGCTGACGAATGAGGATATAAAGAAACGTTGTGGTGTTGATGTGGATGTGATAGGGAGCGTTATGAGGAACACACTGAGGTGGTTTGGCCATGTGGAGAGGATGGAGGGTGAAAGACTGACGAAGAGAGTGTATGTGAGTGAGGTGGAGGGGGGAAGAGGGAGGGGGAGGCCGAGGATGAGATGGAGGGATGGGGTGGAGAGGTATATGAGAGAGGGGGGTGTGAGTTGGGAGCAGGGCAGTGAAATGGCGGGGGACAGGGCGACTTGGAGGCGATTTGTTTGTGGCCACCCCAAACGGGATTGAGGCGTCTGGCAATAGATAGATAGCTTGTGGAATTACATGGAAAAACAGAATGACAGTTGAGGAAGTAAAGAAGCCTTATGGTACTGATGTGGATGTGAATGAATGCCAAAAGAAATACTTTGAGATGGTTTGGCCATATGGAGAGGATGGAGAATGAGACTGACTAGGAGAGTGTATGCGAGTGATGTGCAAAAGGAAGCTAAGGATAACTTGGGGGATGGAGTGGAGAGATATATTAGAGGGGGAGTTATGAGTTGGAGGTAGGTCAGCTAAATGGCAGGGGACAGAGTGACATGGAGGTGATTTGTCTGTGTCTGGTAATAGATAGATAGATAGATACACAGACAAGATCAAAGGGTATCTGCTGGTGCTGCATAAATTCCTGTAATGTCTGCTACCATGGCCTGAATGACTGCTTAAAAAAAAAAAAAAAAAAAAAAAAAAAAAAAAAAAAAAAAACAGACTTTACGTTCTGCAACTGTGTATGCTTTTTTTTTTTTTTTGGGGGGGGGGTTTATATTAGGTATTATTTAGGTCTATCCTATAAATATTTTAATGTGTGATCTTTTTAAAAACATATATTTCCCTACCTTTCTTCCTGCCTCCCCCCTCCCTTCCTTGCTGGAGGGTGTAGTGGGTGGGGGAGAGCCTTACCTGTCTTTCTTTTTCTCACATGTTTCTTAAATCTTTGTAGCCTCGCATCCCCCCTTTTTTCTCCTTAATAGAGTGAAGACGAAGGGGAGCTGCAAGGTTTGGTGGATGAGTTTGGGAGAGTGTGTAAGAAACGGAATCTGAAGGTGAATGTAGGGAAGAGTAAAGTGATGGTCTTTGAGAGAGGTGAAGTCAGTGAATGTACAGCGAGGTTGGATGGTGAGGAATTGGAAAATGTGAGTACGTTTAAGTACTTGGGTAGTGTGATGAGTAAGGATGGAGGTTTGGAGGGTCAAGTGCTTGAAAGGGTACAGCAGGGAAGAAAGGTTGCTGGGTCTTTGAAAGCAATGATAAGAAACAGGGAAGTGAGCATGGAAGTGAAAAAGTTACTACATGACAGTATTGTGATACCAACTCTAATGTACGGAAGTGAAGCTTGGACGTTGTTGGAAGGACACAAGTCAAGAGTGAGAGCAGTGGAAATGAGTTATTTAAGAGGAGCCTGTGGAGTCATGGAGAGACAGGCTGACGAATGAGGATATAAAGGAGCGTCGTGGTGTGGATGTGGATGTGATAGGAAGCGTTATGAGGAACACACTGAGGTGGTTTGGCCATGTGGAGAGGATGGAGGGTGAGAGACTGACGAAGAGAGTGTATGTGAGTGAGGTGGAGGGGGGAAGAGGGAGGGGGAGGCCGAGGATGAGATGGAGGGATGAGGTGGAGAGGTATATGAGAGAGGGGTGTGTGAGCTGGGAGCAGGGCAGTGAAATGGCGGGGGACAGGGCGACTTGGAGGCGATTTGTTTGTGGCCACCCCAAACGGGATTGAGGCGTCTGGCAATAGATAGATAGATAGATAGATATGGCAATAGGCCCCTTGGTATTCCCTCTTCATGTAAACTGTATAAACTTACTGATAATTCCTCACTTAAACTCTCCATTCACTCTCACAGATGTACAACAGCTGAAGGCAATTTGTCTGTTCTGAATGGAGAGTTATGTGAGGAATTATCTGTAAGTTTATACAGGAGGTCACACGAAGCAGGAATAACATGGGGCCTACTGCTACATATTAAGATTATCTGGTGGGAAAAAGAAGGGTGGATGTGAGGCTACAAAGACCTAACAAACATGTGAGGAAAGGATTAAGGCTCTCCCCCACCCACTACACCATCCAGCAAGGGAGGGAGGGAGGAGGCAGGAGGAAAGGTAGAGAAATAATTTTTTTTTTTTTTTAATAGATCACGCATTCAAATCTTTATAGGAAAGGGACGAGCTGTGCACTAAATAATCCCAAATATAAACCTCAAAAAAAAAAAAAGCATACACAGTTGCAAAATGTAAGGTGTCTAACTTTTTTTTTTTTTTTTTTTTACATGTCATTGAGGTCATGGTAGCAGACATTTACAGGAAGTCTTACAGCTCCAGCAGATGCTATTTGACCTTGTCTGTTTATCTGTCTATTTATCTAAACTGTTACCAGACACCTTAATCCCTCAAGGGGTGGCCGCAGACAAATCGCCTCCATGTCACTCTGTCATCTGCCATTTGGTTTACTTATCTCCAACTCACAACTCCCCCGCTAATATCTCTTTCCATTCCATCCCACCATCTTAACCTTAGTTTCCCTTTCCATGCCACTAACATACACTCTCCAAGTCATTCTCATTTTCCATCCTCTCCATATGGCCAAACCATATCAGCGTATCCCTCTTAACACTTTGTCACATCCACATCAGTACCATAAGGCTTCTTTACTTCCTCAACTGTCATTCTGTTTTTCCATGTAATTCCACAAGCTCTTCTCAGATCTTTTCCACTGCTCTCACCCTTCACTAGTGTTGTTCCAGCAGGGATGAGACCAGGATGTTAACCCTGTGGAGGAGTCTGGTACTACCCAAGTTTGAATGAAAGTTCCATAGTGAGAGGGTAAGATCCTGCTACATCAAAGGGTCCAGAACAAATTGCCGAAACACCAGGACCCGAGGCACCAACAACTTCACTTAAACAGGACTCAAGCTGTTCAGCATCTTATCTAGGTATCTCACAAACATATTAACCTGCACTGTGGAAGCCTGCAAGTTGAAACTGAATGTCTTCCTGCAGAAAATCACACACCACCACTTCCTGCACAATATTAAAGACACACCACCACTTCCTGCACAATATTAAAGACACACCACCACTTCCTGCACAATATTAAAGACACACCACCACTTCCTGCACAATATTAAAGACACACCACCACTTCCTGCACAATATTAAAGACACACCACCACTTCCTGCACAATATTAAAGACACACCACCACTTCCTGCACAATATTAAAGACACACCACCACTTCCTGCACAATATTAAAGACACACCACCACTTCCTGCACAATATTAAAGACACACCACCACTTCCCGCAGAATATTAAAGACACACCACCACTTCCTGCACAATATTAAAGACACACCACCACTTCCTGCACAATATTAAAGACACACCACCACTTCCTGCACAATATTAAAGACACACCACCACTTCCTGCACAATATTAAAGACACACCACCACTTCCTGCACAATAATAAAGACACACCACCACTTCCTGTATACTACACCTAGCCACACCACAACAGGCTGAAGTACATAAACAAGAATGTGATGGATGAAGCAGCACTACATGTAACTGAGGCTGAGTGGATGAGATTTCCATAGGGTGTCACAAGGTAAGGTTAGGATTCACTGCCATAATGTCAGAATGGAGATCATAGTTCTGTCATGCAACAACTTTCTTTTCTCTCTCTCTCTCTCTCTCTTTCTCTCTCCAAGCTTACTTCCCTATTCCTCTTGACCTTCTATTGCACATTCTCCATCAGCTTTGCATAACACAGTGTTACTCATCAATGAAACTCCATGTAGGGTAATTTTTTTGGGTGTGTTGTGTGGCAAATCATCTGTGCAGCAATATACTGTCACATATAAAAGGAACAGACTATCAGAATTATAAAATGAAAGCAGAAAAACTTATATTTATGCAAAGGTAACCAGAATCCATAAAAATCAAGGTGTTAGTGATGTTACATGGCTGCAAAACTGAGTCAGTACCTGGTGTGACTCATCTGAAATAATCTTTTGTAATTGAAAGTGTTAAGAAAAATGCTTTGAGATGGTTTGGCCAAGTGGAAACGATGGAGAATTAGAGACTGGCTAGAAGAGTGTATGAGAGTCAGGTGGAGGGGGGGAGAGAAGGATGAGGAGACCAAGGATGAGAAGAAGGGATTGAGTGGAGAGAGATTTGAGGGAGTGGGGGTTGATTTAGAGAAAGGCCAGCCAAATGGGACAAGACAGGGCAATATGGAGATTTGTTTGTGGTCACCCCTTGTGGGATAAAGGTGTTTTGCAATAGATAGATAGATAGACAGAGACAGACATCAGGTGAGCTAAAGCAAAGGAATACTGTAACCCTTCAGTGTGATCCACAAATGAACCTCATTTTTTGTTGCAAGTTTTTAGATTATATATACTGTAACTGAAAAAATGAAAAGAAAGAAAGAAATCGACGTATAAAGACACCAGCAACAGTTGGCTGAATAATACCCAGCAAGGAGATATCAAATAGATGGCCAGTTCTGTAATTAATAGGGTAGAAATATAGACATGATAATTTTTTCTCAATTTTTGTATGTTCACTGTGTCATATATAATTTGGAAACTTTTATTTTCATCAAGCAAGTTGATGAATGTTGCAGCAGGAGTTACGGCTTAAGATATATAGGCTATATGGAAACATTATTGTGATGAGGATTGGTAGATTGAGAGGGTTTTGGCATGTTGAGAGGAAGGAGGATGACATTTGGGTACAGAAAGTGAGAATTGTGAACGTCAGGGATAGGGTTGCAAGAGACAGACCAAAAAAGACTGGGATGAGGTCATAGAGTATGACCTCAGGGATAAGGAACGGAATAGGGAGGCAGCCAGAGAAACGATATGATACAATACAGTCTAATTGCACTTACCTATACTGTACAGGTATTATTGTTCTCCAATGGTTGAAACAAGTAAATGAGTACAGTAGTTTTATTTATTATTTTTTAGAAGTCTCAACTTCATTAAGGAGGTAAATGTGTCAGGAATCACCCCAGTTTTATTTTTATTTTTATTTTTATTTTAGTTTTTTTCTCCATTGCTGGCTCTGGTCCTGAATGTGGTTGTCTGATTTCTTTCATTGTATTAAAAGGCAGATTAATTCAGCATAGGGTGAAAATTTTTTGCCCCTTTAATATGTAAACTGTATCCAGTGTACTGTATACTGTATGTGGATTTTGTTCTTGTACCCCCATGTTCATCCAGCATGTTAACCTGGTAGACTGCAGACTGGATTTTATTACTGTTATTATTATTATTATTATTATTATTATTATTATTATTGTTATTATTATTATTATTATTATTATTATTATCCATCCATCCATCATCCAATCCTGCATTGCCCCATGAGGAGCGTAGTAGCCTGGGACTAGGCAACTTGGTCCTGACATTTAAGATTATTATTATTATCATTATTATTATTATTATTATTATGATTATTATTTTCTTTTGCCATGTGATTTATATAACTCTTATTGTCCCCAGATTCTATTGTGCTTGCTACAAACCACATAATTTTATTGATCAAGGTTTGGAAGGAAAGGACTGATGTATAATATATTTTTCAGGTGTGTGAACTCAGCCGTGGAAACTGCCTACAGAGAGAGGGAAGGAAGAGAAGAAAGCCAAATTAATACCAACCAGCTGCCAGTTAATACCAACCATCTGCCAAATTCATACCAACCAGCTGCCAAATTCATACCAACCATCTGCCAGATTAATACCAACCAGCTGCCAAATTAATACCAACCATCTGCTTTCACTCTATGGTAAGTGTCTGAATGTGACTCTCTCTCTCTCTCTCTCTCTCAAGCCCATCTGGAGAGGAAACCAGAAGTGTCCTTTCACCTACAGTCTACCAGCCTCCTCTTTTTTGGAATAAGGAATTGAGGGAGGGGGAGACTGAGGAAGAGATGGATAGTGGAGAGATATATGAGAGAGAGAGGGGTGTGAGTTGTGAGGAAGGCAGCAAAATGACAGAGAACAGGGCGACGTGGAGGCGATTTGTTTGTGACCACCCCTTTTGGGATTAAGGCACCTGGCTTTAGATAGACAGATAGTGTAGATTTATTCAAACCAGGGACCAGTATCACATTTTGGTGTATATTTAATTTTTTGCTGAGTAGATAAAAAATTAGGAGTTTTGTATGGAGGAGTACATGATGAGGGTTTACAGCACATATTTAACTTGAAAGGTATTGGATTATCAGATGGGTATTGTGAAGTGCATGTGTGTGTCTGGATAGTTATGCATATGTGGTGGTAGCAGGATTCCAGGGGCTTGAATGGTGGGTGTGTGTGTGTGTGTGTGTGTGTGTGTGGTATGTCATGGAGATATAGTTCTCATTACTATTCCTTTTTTTTATTTAGCCATACCTCATCCTACAAGGGTGGGAAAAAGGTGCAGGAATTTTATTTATTATTATTTTTTTTTGCTGTGACATCTTTTATTTTGCATATGAGACCGGTAGTATGGGACCTCTGATGTTTTCATATAGTTCATGTATGCCACCATTAGCTTGTTTTATTCATATTAAGAGAGACATTGCTACTCTTCACCTTGCCCCAGGATGGGAAAGGAGGTCTGGATGATGATGATGAGGAGGAGGACGACGAGAGCCATCATTGTGAAAGAATTAAATCTGTCTGCAGCCCTGTTTCCCTCTATACTGTAGCTTCTGTTCAGTGCTGAGTTGTAACAAAAGAGTAACACAAGAGTACTGGCAGTCATGAGGGGTTACTTAATGCAAAGCTGTAATATTGTCTTCTGCTGGCCAAAGGTGCCCTCTTCATGCCATTCACCTTCCTCCTTTTGGGGGATAGGAAGGTAGTTGAGGAATGTTTCTGTATGTGAATAGTGGAGAGACATAATCATAGTTACCACAGGAAGACATGCTCTCCTCATTTGTGTCCTTCGTTCATACCGTTTATTGTTCGTTCCTGTCGTTTATAAAGGCTCCAGCTCTCGTGTACCTTAAAAATGATGTAAATAATGTTCAAGAGAACACTGAGACTTAATACACAAAATAATTTGCCAAGGAAGCGGTGCTAAGAGGCCTTGTAATCCCTAGAATAATATGGCTCAAGGATTTCTCCATATTTTTATCCTTTTCAAATGTAGTGTGAGTTGGGGGGAGGGCAACATGATGGCAGAGGATAGGGAAACATTGAGACCATTTGTTCATGACATTCCCCCTCCCCTGCAGGATTAAGACTCAGGGTTTAGACAGTATTATTATTATTATTATTATTATTAATTATTTTATTATTATTATTGTTATTATTATATTATAGTAGATGGATAGATAGAAGCCTGTTAAAGTTCCATTTCTCCATATTAAGCAGATTTGCCTCTTTCCTCGAAGCTCTAGTAGTTGTTGTGGCCCCAGGCTCATAAATGGAAACTCTGTGGACTGCAGGCATAAACTTAGCCATCTGCTGCAGTCCACCATCTTCCTTTCTGGAAATAAGGAAGTACTTGATGGACCATAACCAGGGAATTGAGCCAGACAAGTGACATAAAATGGATCAGTTCATCTTAGGTCTCGTGAACTAGAAGTTGTAGTTGTGGCAACCCCAGGCCTATTAGAACATGAACCCAGTGGACTGCAGGCAGAGCTGCCCCTGTGTAGTCCACCATTCTTTTGTTGGGGGATGGGGATGAGATTGAGAAATATTAATATAATCAGGCAGCCTCTCCCCCCCCACCCACCCATCTTGTTAGTGCCACTCCAGCACCAGTATTGCAGGGGTTAATTAAGATCTGTATTGAACTCCTCCACGGACAAAGGGCTAATTTATCAACACACCTGAGATCTCCTAACAACTTGCCATATTTTCAGAGACTTCCTTTACTACTTGTGCTCCTGTCCTGTCATAGTTGATGCTGCTGCCACACTGGGGGTGCTACTGCTGCTGGTGCTGCTGCTGGCATTGTTTTCTATAACACAGTACCTCTGGGGAAATACCTCTGACTGCCCAGAAGTGGTTTGCCTCAGCCATTAATCTTGAAATCCTGTCTACACGTCAATCCCTACTACCACTACTATAGCACCAGCACCCTTCAGAAATGTGAGTTAGAAATTTTTGGGTTCGTCCACCTTGGCTTGGCAGAGACTTTTGTCTTTGGGAGCCTAATCCCCAAAGCTCAGAAGCAGAGTAAGACAAGGATAGCAGTGCTGTGGCACTGCATCCTTCCAAATCACTTTTAAGCCAAGTTGAGGTGGACAGAATATGTTAACAGTTGCTCCCCTACTTACAAAATTTTAATGAAGAATTCCTCACCCCATCCTTGGGTGGGAATAGGAGGTAGGGCTGATGAAGATGATGCCTAATAATGATAATGCCTAATGATGTTGATAATTATGTTCAGCATTAGTGCCAGGCTACATAACTACATCATTCCACCACTAGGATATACAAAGCCAGTTAACTTAATCTAGGTACGGTACTCATTTTACTCATAATCGATGATGATGACAACAATGATGATGATAGGATGATGCAGTGCCAGGAGTCAATCCCTGGCACTATGAGGCTGTCAGCTTAAGAACAGTACTAACCACAAGGCCAAATATAATCTCAAGCTGGTACGTCTTTCTTCTCATCAGCGACAATAGTTTGTAGCTCAGATGTTCATAAGTGGGAGAGCACCTGTCTCTATTCCATCTAACACCAGGTGGTTTTATTCAACTGAGAGTGATTCTTGGGGGTCTGAGGATAATAATGATCTTTATTTTTAACTTATTTATCTATATTAATCTATCTGTCTATCTATTGCCAGACGCCTCAATCCCGTTCGGGGTGGCCACAAACAAATCACCTCCACGTCGCCCTGTCCCCCGCCATTTCACTGCCCTGCTCCCAACTCACACCCCCCTCTCTCATATACCTCACCACCTCATCCCTCCATCTCATCCTCGGCCTCCCCCTCCCTCTTCCCCCCTCCACCTCACTCACATACACTCTCTTCGTCAGTCTTTCACCCTCCATCCTCTCCACATGGCCAATCCACCTCAGTGTATTAATCTGTGCTCAATTATCATAGTTCTTCCCCCTTGTCCCAGGATTTTTCATGTAGTTCAGTGGTAGAATAACACAATATTGCAGGTGTACATCCCTCCCATTGCACTTCTTCATGACTAGCATTCTTCTGTTTCATAAACACTTGCTGAGATGGTAATTTAATGCCAGGTTAGAGTAACAGGTGTATAGTAGGCAAATTCCTCAGGTATACCAGTAGCAGAGAGTTATGAAGCCTTTCCTTTGCACTTCTTGATGATTAGCATTTCTCCTTAGTTGATAGACAGACAGAAACACAGATAGACAGATAGAGAAACATTACAGCTGCACATAGATAGTAGACAGATTTTTAGATAGACCAACAGTACACAAATAGATAGATAAACATTACACAGATACACATAGATAGTGGATAGATTGAAGGATAAGTGTAAGGTAGATAGATAGATTGCTAGAATTTTGAGATAGATAGATCGATTGCCAGAATTTTGAGTTCCCCAGGTTATTTTCTATGCCTTTGCCATGTGGAGAGGATGGAGGGTGAGAGACTGACGAGGAGAGTATGTGAGTGAGGTGGAGGGGGGAAGAGGGAGGGGGAGGCCGAGGATGAGATGGAGGGATGGAGTGGAGAGGTATATGAGAGAGGGGGGTGTGAGCTGGAAGCAGGGCAGTGAAATGGCGGGGGACAGGGCGACGTGGAGGCGATTTGTTTGTGGCCACCTTGTATGGGATTGAGGTGTCTGGCAATAGATAGATAGATAGATAGACAGCCATTACAGTATGTCTCTCAGTTGAACAATGTCTGGTGTGAGATGAATGGAAGTGGCTTGTCTTCCTTGTGGCTTTGGTGATTTGCTAACACTATTTCTCAGCAAGCCTCCTAAGCCACCTAAAAGACACCCCAGTGATTAGTAGTAGTAGTATTAGTAGTAGTAGTAGTAGTTGTATTGTTGTTGTTGTTATTGTTATTATTATTATTATTATTGTTATTATTGTTGTTGTTACTATTATTATTATTATTATTATAATTATTATCATTATTATTATTATTATTATTATTACTGATTATTATTGTTATTATTATTATTATTATTATTATTATTATATTATTGTTGTTATTGTTAAGATAAATATATAGTACTAGATGTGCAGTGGATGGATTTATATAGCCTATGGTGTGCCAAGTTGTTTCAGTTCCAACACTTAAGATTAACGTACTGGAATAGCATACTGTAATGGTATATATTGTAAGCCCCCAAATATGGTGATCAGTTCTCCAAAAGCCTCCACTTACCAATAAACGTTTTAACTTTCCCTGCAGCATCATCTGTGTTTGAGATGATTCCCTGAACTTTCTAAGGTCGCTGCTATGTTTTCCATTGCAATCACCCACATCAATCAACCTTGCGATGTCAGCGTTGCACATTGTTTACAAACCTCAGCCCCATCGATTCCCCCTTGTCTGTAGTTAACCTTATGATTCCATGAAAGCTTGTGCAGCAGGAGAAGCGATTACAGTATTCTTAACATTAGATGGAAATTGGACGCACTTTTAAAAACGTACTAAAATTCAGACTGAGGAGATTAAAGTTTTACACTGGCAGTAAATGAACCAGAAGTCTGCATCGTGAAAATAGACTTTGAAAATTTCTTACGGAATTAGTTGCTATTTTACTGTCATGTGGCGTGGCATCAGGTTTTGGGGATTGGGGAATGAGTGGGTGAGTGGGTCAGACAGTTTCACAGTACACACAACCCACCATTATGTGCCGTGATACATACAGTATCGTTTCCAACATCGGTATGTGTGGGGCTTTGGAGTTCTAATTTTTTATAAAAAGAAGAGGTCCTTATTGCGTGTGTTGGAAAGATAAGTGGCACACAGGTGGATGAAAACATAAGTAAACATGCACACTGCCCTTGCTTGCAATAACCACGTTGTGCCCATACAGTAAGGGGACGGCATGCTTTTTGAGTTTCCCCTTTTTGCAAGAGACCTGGGACTAGCTACTGACTGATGTAATACCTTATGGGGCCACATCCAGCTGGAGTGCGTTAGCTTCTTACACCACCATGTGTCTGTCTAGTTGTATGTTACCACCAAGTGTAGAATATTATATCCTGGGTAACAAGAAGCCACTTGGCTTGTCACTTAGTGTAGTCGCGAGATGTCCACATTGATTAGTAGTCATATCAAGCAGCCAACTTCATTACATCTTGCTGTCACTCAGAAAGAAGATATCTTCACCAGATTTCAGTAAATTGACTGAGGTTAGAGACAGCGCGCCAGCCATACGCTGCCACAGGCTGTAAGACTCCTGTCGTAAGCATGAGCAAAAGTATGTAGACACCTCTCTGCCAGCTGTAGCAATGGAAGGTGTTGTTTGAAATATTTTGTGGTATGGACTGCAGGCCAAAATTACTGTACCGTTCTTTCATAGCCCACCATTCTCATTTAGGGGGATTGTAAAGGAACTGAAGGCTGTTAGTATAACCTGACAGAACAGTATCAGATCTCTACCAAATGAAAGTGTCTGTTCCAAGCATCAGTAAAGAGTGTAGGAGAAGGATTGTTGCTTGCGTGTCATTTGAGGAAGAGTGATGAATATGAAATACAAGTTAGTGCTGGCAGAGTATTGTTGGCATACCTTTGCTCATGCCTGTACATCACAAACAGATGCAGTAAGTGCTGGATATATGCCACAGGTGCACAAAATACAGGGTGGTCCAGATATAACTTGTCTGATTCCATGTGTTTTGTCCTTGCTTTTTGAACTACAGTATACCTCACCCCATCCTTAGGTGGGAAGAAGAGGTTAGCATGATGATGATGATGATGATGTTGATGATTGTGATTTCAGTGGTGAGTATAATAATAATAATGGCTGATGTTGATTATTATGATGATTATAATGATGATGATTGATGCGGTGAAGGCCCAGTCAGCACTACCATCTCTACCCTGCCTCATTTTCTGTTTCCCATAGCCCTTTCTTACTTTATAGTGATTACTTGTTTGCATCCATTGTTTGCATTATTTTTTAGCAAGTAATAAAATATCTCATCTTACCTTTGCTTCCAGTAATTGCATAAAGTTCACTCATTTTAGTAAGCAGAAATTTAATCCCCAGTAAAGAGAGCATAATTGAATAAAGTCGTCAAACTACCTGCATCCCCCGTACCAGCAGACTGAGCCGACAACACATCAGATATATGGGCAGCCCTGTTTTGCGTTTCAGTAAATCCTGGGCTGCTGTTGCTGTGGTCCTTTATTCCTCTGTAGTGGTGCTGTAACCAAACCACTTCTCTTAATCGATATAGCGTCAATTTAAACTTTTTTGCCGATACAGTATTAGCTCCCTGACTAAGTAAAACAGTGTTAGTTGTCTGTGTAGCCTGTCTGTGTATGCTGATCATGTAGCTTCTTGAAGGCGATGTAGCTAAATGAGCTGAGAAATTTTGCTAAGGATATATGCATGTCAATTTCCAAAGTAGACTGCTGAAAGAAGAACACACACGTCTGAAAAAGATTATTAGAGGATAGATAACATGTGTTGTAAGGCGTGTAACTCTCATCCAGAAGCTCATATTGCCTCTTTCAGTAATTCCAGTACTTAGTGTCTCTAGCATTGACTGTGATTCTTGGGAGTGGTTAAAATGAGGCTGGGACCACCACAACAGCAGGCATTGTCAGCCCAAAAGATCATAAGTAAATGTGGCAAATAAAAGGACATCCGTTAAGTCTTAGAAATACGTGTTTTGCATATGTTATCCTCCTGAAGTATTGATGATGCTTGGGTTATATTTTTGCTTATTTTCTCGTATTGATGTACATTATTTTTGCATTTTTATTATTGCCGTGTCATAGTGATGTACTGCACAGTCTGCCACAGGAAAGAATATGCTGAAAAAAATATGTACCTATAGTCCTTGTTTGGTTGATTTTAATTGGCAACAGGTCAGCTATGAAGTTGTCTTCCTCAGTCTGTATTTCCCTCTGCCTACGACCTCCATTCTTTTACTGCTGGAATTTCAGAAGTAACAGATCGTGAATTTGGCCCTCTTTTGGTTATTTTTTTTTTGCAGCCTTCAGTTTCTTCTGTGCATTAAGAAGAAATATGTATTGATCTGAATAGCATGGAGAAATTAACAAACTAACATGCATCGTTTTCGTTTTTAAAGGCTCCAACATGCTTGCATGTGTCGGCCTTGGTCACCTAATGGCAGCTCTCCACGCTGCACGATCCATTGCAGCCTCCCTGTTCAGTCCCTTAACCCTAAAGTCACACTTAATGACCTCGTCCCATGTCTTTCTTGGTCTACCCCTCATAACCCCACCCCCAATATTAACACTTCTCACCTTCCTCACCCAATTATCATCCCCCATCCTCTCCACATGTCCAAACCACCTCAATCTACCTCTCCTCATCACAACACAAATACACTCCAGTCCCATCCTACCTCTCAACTCTTCCATTGTAAACCCAGCCCCTCCAGGCCTTGGACACAGGGACGCACTGCACATCCACCTAATCATTGTCATTTCTGTACGTCTGAGCCGGTGAATATCTTCCTCCTTCACTGCCCAGATCTCACTGCCATACAGCAGTACACTCCTAACACATGCTGCATACAAAGACCCCTTAGCACGTAGGGAGAGCCCTCTCAATGTCAGGAGAGGCAAGAGCTCCCTGAACTTCTTCCATCCACTTCTCACCTTAGCCACAGAGCTAGCTCCAGCCCCACCTCCAGCACACAACATGTCTCCCAAATAACAAAACTCTTCCACACACTCAAGAGATTCACCAGCAAGTTCAATTCTTTCACGTCTGACAATCTCCACCTGCTCACCCCGGCACGCCGTACACATAAAATCAGCATTATCTCGCAGTCTACCTCTGATACCACTACATCTCTTATGCACCCATTTATCACACACACCGCACAAGATGGAATTACTTCCCACGCCCTTGTGGCAAGCTGCACATGGCCACTCCCCCTCGTCTTTGACAGTACTGCCACCAACCCTAGATATCATCACTTTTGTTTTATCTGCATTTACCCTTAAACCCTTTTGCCCCATACCATCTCTCCACTTCCTAAACCTTTCCTCCGCCTCCCTTTCATTCTCTGCAATCAACACCAAATCATCAGCATACAACAACTCCCACAGGAGTCCGTTTCTAAAGTCACGTGAAAGGGCTTCAAGTACCATGGTAAACAACATGGGACTCAAGACTGAGCCCTGATGCACTCCAACATTCACGGAAAACTCATCACTCAAATCTCCATTCACTCTCACCTGGGTGTGAGCACCCACATACATGGCCATAACCACCCTAACCAGCCACTCCTCCAAGCCAAGCTTTCTCATTGCCCACTTCACCACCTCTCTAGGGACTCTGTCAAAGGCCTTTTCCAAATCAACAAAAACAAAATAAAGATCCCTTCTCCTACCAATATATTTTTCCTGAAGCTGTCGAACAATGAATATGGCATCAGTGGTCCCCCTACCTGGCATAAACCCAAACTGCATCTCATCAATATTCACTCTTTCTCTAATCATACCTTCTAAAACTCTCTCCATTACCTTCATTATCTGATCTAAAAGCTTTATACCTCTATAATTTCCTCTTTCCAGGGCATCACCCTTCCCTATATACACATTTACAATTACACTCTTCAGCCAATCGTCTGGGACAACACACTCATAAATAATCCTATTTATCAGGTCAGTGACTAAACTCACCTCTTTATCGCCTGAGGCCTTCAACATTTCGGCAGTCAACCCAGACACACCTGCTGCCTTCCCCACCCTCATCCTGCCTATTGCCTCACTCACAGTAGCAGTATCAATCAAAGGCCAAGGGCCAGACACTGGATCTGCTGGCTCCAAACGTTCCCTGTCCCAGTCAAACTCCTCATTCAACAACCGGTTATAATGCTTTCTCCATGCATCTTTAATATCCTCACTGTTCACCACTACCCTTCGTTCATCATTCTTCACACACTGCTCACCTATGATATCCCGATTATCCCTCTTCACCTGACCTGTCACCCTAAATATATTTTTCCTTTCCCCATGATTTAGGTTATCAAGTAATTGTCTCTGTGACTCTATATACCTCTCTTCTAGCCCTACGCTTGGCAGCCAAATATTCCTCTATGCTACCACCCTTCTTCCATTCCCGGAAAAGCCTTCTTTTCTCCTTAATTGCAGCTTCTACACCCTCATCCCACCACCAAGTTACTTTATGTCTTGGTGGTCCTCTTGTCCAGCCACATGTTACATCAGTAATTCTCAAGAAATTGTTCTTGAGGGCTCTGTACTGTTCATTAACGCCTCTGTCTACAGCTCCCTGTTCAGCCACCACTCTCCTCAACTCACTATAGAAGGCATCCCTTACTACTTGGTTTTTCAGCTTCCATATTTTCCTCCTAGGTACATAAGTCCTCTTTTTCATCACTTGTTCTTTAAGCACCATATCACAAATCAATAGTTTGTGCTGCTGCACACACTCCTCACTTCCTATAACTTTAACATCCCTCACTAACCTCCTATCGGCCCTCCTAACCAGAAAATAATCTATCTGACTTAAATCCATTTATGTCAAAGGTTAATGAGTATCTTGCATTGTGTCCCTTCATTTATCTATCTATCTATCTATCTATTGCCAGACGCCTTAATCCTGCAAGGGGTGGCCACAAACAAATCACTTCCATGTCGCCCTGTCCTCCGCCATTTCACTGCCCTGCTCCCAGCTTCATTTATATCCAAGAGTATCAGTCATTCTGAGTTGACTCCCTTCAGTAAACAGCCCCAGTTGGTTCCCTTCCTGTGTGTCAGAGATTAATGTCTTTCTTTTTTCCCTTCATTTGTGCCAGAGATTAATGAGGGGCGTGTGGGTTGGGAGCGGGGCAGTGAAATGGCAGGGGACAGGGCGACGTGGAGGCTATTTGTTTGTGGCCACCCTGAACGGGATTGAGGCGTCTGGCCATAGATAGATAGATTTTTTCCCTTCATTTATGTTAGAGAATAACGAGTTTCTTTTTTCCCTTTATTTATGCCAACATTTGTCGTTATTAGAGCTGACATTTTTTATATTTATTTATTTTTTTCCTGTGGCTGACTGTACATTTACTGGTATTTATTTAGTGATGTGGGTATGTTTTTTGGCGCCTTTTTATTCCTGTTTATTTATTCTGTAGTCAATTTGCTTTCACTGGACAGATTCATAACCTCTTAACCTCAATGATGGCCAAGTGCAGTCTGACTGGAGGGTTAATTTGACTAGTAACCAAGGAGTCTCATCCCAACCCCATCACTAAGGCTTATGGAACTTAAACACCCACAACATTGTGTTCTAGCTATAAAATTTGCCTGGTTCTGTCGGATGAAAACAAACTGGGTGTGGATGTGGGTGTGGGTGTGGGTGTGTGTGTGTGTGAAGATTCTGGGATTTGAATGGTAAGTCAGTGAGTGTCAGAGCCATTTCAGTAGGCTTGTAGTTGGCTAGTTTCTCCCTCTGTTGGGTGTCCTCTTTGCTTTATGAGCCCTGTACATTTCATCCGTAGGTTAAAAAAAAAGACAGAAAGAAAGAAATAGAAAAATGGAGTGAGTGGTGGTGATGACTGCTTGAGAAAGAAAAAAAATGGTTACGTTGATGATGATGATGATGATTAGTCCATTTCACTGGGCATAATACTGATAGGTCTCCCCTTTAATGCCTGTTCATTCTTTGTTCCTGGCTCCTACCTCAAGTGGCTGTAGCTGGAAATAAAACTGAGAGAGAGAGAGAGAGAGAGAGACCCAGGTGCCCTAGTGCTAAAAATCATCACAGGCCTCTGACCCTCCCATCACCTGTACTGACAGTCTTTGAAATACATCAATTAAGATCTAAAGGCACATTTTCCACGCTATTACAAACTGAATATGTGTAAATTGAGAGTTTCATTTGTGTATAATGCCAGCAAAAAGTAATTCCTCGTTTTATAATTGATATATATTCCTGTAAATTGCTGATAGGTGAACATTGCGTGAAGTCCCAGCAAGAGGGACTTTTTCTCACTTATTTAAGGATCCTAAGCCAGACATAAGTATCAAGATATGTGTTAGTATTTATATTAAATTAGTAATATTTTTAGATCAGTTAATGTTGATCTTTCACAGCACACTTTTGAGATTAAGGAGTGTATATGTGAAAAGTGTTTGTATTTTTGACTGACAGATTAATAGAGAAATCGTGCTTAGTGAAAGTAGGCTATACTAAATGAGGAATTACTCATAGGGGTTTGCCAGTGAGTTATTTTTATTGTTATTATTTGACTCTAAGAAGCAATTTTGGAAGCTTAATGATACCTCTTGTTGGCATTATACTACATGTGAGATTTGAGTGTTATTCTCTGTGTGTTTTAGTATTTCATGTTTATAGTTATGTATTGTGTTAGGCTTCCTTCATCCTTCCACTCCCTCTTCTTTCCTACTCCTTCTTCTGTTTCTTCCCCTTCCTCTTCATTTCTTCTTCCTTCCTCCTCCTCACCTTACCATGCATCCAACCTCCCTACCACCAGCACCCTGCAACCCACCCTACCACCACCACCACCATCCTACCACCACCATCCTACCATCGCCACCCTACCACCACCACCCTACCACCACCACCATCCTGCAACCCACCCTACCACCACCACCACCATCCTACCACTACCACCGTCCTACCACCCACCCTACCACCACCACCACCACCATCCTACCACCACCACCACCACCACCACCACCATCCTACCACCACCACCACCACCATCCTACCACTACCACCGTCCTACCACCCACCCTACCACCACCACCACCACCATCCTACCACCACCACTACCACCACCACCACCATCCTACCACCACCACCACCACCATCCTACCACCACCACCACCACCATCCTACCACCACCACCACCATCCTACCACCACCACCACCACCATCCTACCACCACCACCACCATCCTACCACCACCACCACCACCATCCTACCACCACCACCACCACCATCCTACCACCACCACCACCACCACCACCACCACCACCATCCTACCACCACCACCACCACCACCATCCTACCACCACCACCACCACCACCATCCTACCACCACCACCATCCTACCACCACCACCACCATCCTACCACCACCACCACCATCCTACCACCACCACCACCATCCTACCACCACCACCACCACCACCACCATCCTACCACCACCACCACCACCATCCTACCACCACCACCATCCTACCACCACCACCACCACCACCACCATCCTACCACCACCACCACCACCACCATCCTACCACCACCACCACCACCACCATCCTACCACCACCACCACCACCACCACCATCCTACCACCACCACCACCACCACCACCACCACCACCACCACCACCTCCCACCACCACCACCACCATCCTACCACCACCACCACCACCACCACCACCACCACCACCACCACCACCACCACCACCACCACCACCACCATCCTACCACCACCACCACCACCACCATCCTACCACCACCACCACCATCCTACCACCACCACCACCACCACCACCACCACCATCCTACCACCACCACCACCACCACCATCCTACCACCACCACCACCACCACCATCCTACCACCACCACCACCACCACCATCCTACCACCACCACCACCATCCTACCACCACCACCACCATCCTACCACCATCCTACCACCACCACCACCACCACCACCACCATCCTACCACCATCATCCTACCACCACCACCATCCTACCACCACCACCCTACCACCACCACCATCCTACCACCACCACCCTACCACCACCACCATCCTACCACCACCACCACCACCACCACCATCCTACCACCACCACCACCACCACCATCCTACCACCACCATCCTACCACCACCATCCTACCACCACCATCACCACCACCATCCTACCACCACCACCACCACCATCATCCTACCACCACCACCATCCTACCACCACCACCATCCTACCACCACCACCATCCTACCACCTCCACCACCACCATCCTACCACCACCACCACCACCATCCTACCACCACCACCATCCTACCACCACCACCATCCTACCACCACCACCACCACCATCCACCACCACCACCACCATCCTACCACCACCACCATCCTACCACCACCACCACCACCACCACCACCACCACCACCATCCTACCACCACCACCACCACCATCCTACCACCACCACCACCACCACCACCACCACCACCACCATCCTACCACCACCACCATCCTACCACCACCACCATCCTACCACCACCACCACCATCCTACCACCACCACCACCATCCTACCACCACCACCACCATCCTACCACCACCACCACCACCATCCTACCACCACCACCATCCTACCACCACCACCATCCTACCACCACCACCATCCTGCCACCACCACCATCCTGCCACCACCACCATCCTGCCACCACCACCACCATTCTACCACCACCACCATCCTACCACCACCACCACCATTCTACCACCACCACCACCATCCTACCACCACCACCACCATCCTACCACCACCACCACCATCCTACCACCACCACCACCATCCTACCACCACCACCACCATCCTACCACCACCACCACCATCCTACCACCACCCTACCACCACCCTACCACCATCCTACCACCACCCTACCACCATCCTACCACCACCCTACCACCACCCTACCACCACCCTACCACCACCCTACCACCATCCTACCACCACCCTACCACCACCTTACCACCATCCTACCACCACCACCACCATCCTACCACCACCACCACCATCCTACCACCACCCTGCTTGCCTATCTTTCTTGCCTTGCCTACTACCCAACACTGCATTGTCCCTTTTGCTCTACCCTGTCCTGGCCTTCATTGCATCCTTGCTTTGCGTCCTTGTCCTGCCGTGCTCAGCCTTGCCCTGCACTGTTTCCCTGCCCTGCACTGTTTCCCTACCCTGCTTTGCCATCCCTTCCGCCTGCACTGCTACCTTGCCATCCTGGACATGCCCTCCCCTGCACCCTTGCCATGTCCTGTCAGCTCTATCATGCTATCATTTATCTGCACCCTTGCACTGTCCTCCCCTGCCCGGTCTTGCCGTTCCCATCCTTCCATCACTGTCGTGTCATCTCTTATGCTGTCCTGCTATCTCCTGTCACTGACCTGCCCTGCACCCTTGCCCTGTCCTCCCCCACTATGCTGTTCCTGCTCTTCCATCCCTGCTACAGTGTGTCCTGCTGTTCTTGCCCTGCCCTTCATCTGCCACACTCACCTTTCTCTGTTGTGTTGTCCTTCCTCTGCCTTGGAACTGGCCCTGCTCTCGTCTTCCCTCCCCTGCCTTTCCCCTTATGTTGATGTGTTTAGTCGTTTTTTTGTCTTTCATTTATTGTATTTGTTTCTTTGCTTCTATACTAACTCACAGGCAGAATTGAGTATTGTGAATACATGTTCATGTTCATGTTCAGCTCTTGCATGTTTATAAGTTCTTCATAATATGTGAACGAAATATGGACTTTGAAAAAATATCAAAGGGAATAATACCAAGACATATATGAACAGTACAATGTGGTCTCCTTCGTACTATTCATGTGTATCTTGGTATTATGCTATTTGATATTTTTTCAAAGTCCACATTAAAATATATATGTACAAAAAATATAGATGTAAAGAAAAGGTATATAGTAAAGACATTGTAATAATACATTGGTTTTATTTCCACTAGATATACATAAGAGTGGTGGATGTCAAAAATAAACTATCTCGATAAATGGGCCAGAGAAATACGGACTGGTAACCCAAGCTGTGAGGGTTGCCAGTCCGTATTTTCGTGGCCCATTTATCGAGATAGGTTCGGTGCCCTTCACCAAGATGCTTCCAAGAGCGTGCCCTGCTCATCACTTTGTATACAGTATACCATGTCTTTTATTGCTCTGCCCAGCTAAAGCCGAGCAGAGCTATACAAGTAAACATGGCATCAACAAAGGATGAGAAGGGCTGATTAACATGCATTGCTAAACACACTGTGCAACCAAGCAGCCTGTGTTTGCATTAATGCATGTTAAAGATCAATACAAAATATTTTCATACAAAAATTCCATCCTACTTATCTGACATATGCCACAGTTTCAGCAGTTACTCCCATAACACTTCAAAACTGAGCAATGCATGAACATTAGTCAAAATGGCATGTCTCAAAAGACTGAGTAGGGCCAATTAACCCCTTCAACACGAGGACATTTTATTCCTGCTGACGCCACACGATTTTACTCTGCTTAATGGGGTGACATACTGCAGGGGTAAGGCAGGCCAAGAATAGCAGGATATGGAAGGTATGGGTGGGTATAACTTGAGGGGTAGGGAATGGCAGTAATTGCAAGGTAGGCCAGAGCCAGGAGAGGAGGGGAGGGATCCTTCCTAAGCTGAATAAAATACTGTGGTAGCAGCACGAATAAACTAGTAAAATCACCTGGGACGTAGCAACAATAAACTGACAGACATCACGGTACTGAAGGGGTTTAAAGATACTAACATGCACTGGTTGTGATGCGTGTTAAATATCCATCAACAAAATCACATTCCACTAAATTTTATACCCTTCACTAACTCAGGCCCAATTCTCTCTCTTTTCCAGCTGTGTCACATAACTCGAGGCACAGAAAGGCAATGCTATGGCTCAAAATCCATTTCATACTATGTCACTAACATCAGGTTTTAAGATTCTACCATTATAACTCACAATTCAGGCTGGAAAGATCAATATTTTGGGCCAAGTTTAAGATCAGAATATAATTTCAGCAAACAAATAAATCTTTAAAAATATATAACTCGTGGCCGTATTACGATTACTGAGAATGTGCAGGTCTGGTCAAGCTATCTACATCTATTGCCAGACGTCTAAATCCCGTAAGGGGTGGCCACAAATAAATCACCTCCATGTTGCCCTGTCCCTTGCCGTTAAACTGTCCTCCCCCTCCCCATCCTACACCCCCTTTTACATCATTCCTCCTACTTGCTCTTACACCTCTCTCTCTCTCCACCCTCCTAACTTCACCTCCCTCTCGCAAACCTCTCTACTTCGTCCCTCCATCTCATCGTCAGTCTCCATCTCACTCACACTCTTCTAGTTAGTCTCTCCACCCTCCCGACTTACACCCCCCCCCCTCTCACAGGCCTCTCTACCCCATCCCTCCATATAATTCTCGGTCTCTACCTCGCTCACATACACTCTCCTACTTAATCTCCTACTCCCCATTCCCCCAATTTACACTCCCCTCTCTCGTATCCCTCTCCCCTCCATCCTTCCCAACTTACACCATCCTCTCTCGTATACCTCTCTACTCCATCCCTCCGTCTCATCCTAGGTCTACCCCTCCATCTCACTCACATCCACTCTCCCAGTTAATTCTCAAACTATCCTCTCCACTCCATCCATCCATCTCGTCCTGTCTCCAAATTCTTAATTTTTGGAACAAAATGCAAAAGAACGACCCACCATTTCTGACTAGACTCATGTGAATGCCACCATAACATATCTAACATTGTCCTAAAAAAAAAAAAAAAAAAATCCAGTGATAATAAAGCCACAAGTTATATGTAACAAGTAACATTTTTCGCCTTTAAGACTCTTCCTTTAAATAATAATAAAAAAAGGACTACCTTATTTTCTTCAGAACAGCTTCGTACAGTTGACATCCCTTATTAATTTCTTGACCATATAATAAACTGAGAATTGCATCTTAACCGAGACAGACTGAAATTAGAATTTATCACTCGTGGTCTGGGGCAAGTAGGCGACTAATATGAAGTATATATAAAATCAGTATGCTGTTCCTGGCCCACCCAGCCATTTCGTATCCAGGCAACTGGTCTGATGGTCCAACTTGAACACTATACCAGCTATTTTTTAGGCCACCTTCCCACACTTTTAAATGAAAAATGTTTTTAATGCAAGGACGGAAGCAAAGGCTAGGTAGAAAGCCTGCAAGGCTGTTCCCTCCAACAACAAAAATAAAGATATGAGCCAAATTTAAGATCATTTAATATCGAGATGCCTGGACAGTGGACACATTGCATTTAAAAGACTGGAGGCAGTAAGAAATGAAGAAGGCAGTCCCAGAGCTGACCTGTTGCATACATGAAGGACTGGGGGTAACGGTAACTCTTGCATTAGGAAGTTGGACAGAAAAGGGACTAGCCTAGTTTGCTGCGAAATGGGTGCTACGGACCCGCCAGAGTGGTGGAGGGATGGAAGTAGACAGTTCAGGACAGTGACTACTGACGTTGCGAAAGAAATAATTAATATGCAACAGTTGTCAGAGGAATAAAAACTGGCACACTGCATCACTATGTGCCACGAAGCAAAATGTAAAGAAGCTTCAAGTAATTCTTTTTATGAGGGAGCATGGATTTTTTTTTTTTCTTTTTTTTTTTTTTAGCTGCAGTTCTCAGGTTGTGTGTTTTGTATTTTGATTCAGTCCCAAAAATACTTCACTCATCAGCAAAACAACAGACGTAATATTACAAAAAACAAACATGATTAACTTTACTACCTCCAAAATATCGGAAATTCTACGACTCCCTTGTCAGAATCAAGCTGTTTTTCAGGTCTTAAAGGCGAAAAAGTCTACTCCACCAGATAAAGTATTAAAACATATATAATAAAACAATCATTTACTGAAATAAAGAAACTATTTTATGGTCAGCACATAAAAATATATAAGTATGGATGTGGGATCATGTGGACCACAATATACTAAAAATCTAAGAGAAGAACTGCTGAAAAACCAACGGGTCTGACTAACCGAGTGGCCAAGAGATGCTCCCACATCCACAAATACACAGCTACTGCATATACAGATGTCCTCGTTTACAGTCACAGGTATGGCCTTAACTAACAGTACTCCTTCCATACAACTGGTAATGAAAAGTCTGTACCCTGTGCTTAATGAGCTTTACAGGTACACTTTTCATCTGGGAAAAAAAAAAAAAAAAAGACGAGGAGGTTGCAATGATTGATGATCCTTAATTATGAGGGACGAATTTGCCTTCTTAGTTACTTCGTTTAGCTTCATATTGCTTATAACGACTCCAATAAGCTTGCATGCGTTGGCCTTGGTCATCTAATGTCTAATCTCCATCCTAATCGATCTCGAGCAGTCTCCTTGTTCAGTCCCTTATCCCTGCGCTCTCACTGACTTCATCCCAGGTCTTTCTTTGGTGTGCTTCTCAACTCTACCCTCAACATTCACGCTTCTCACCTTCCACACCCATTTATCATCCATCCTCTCCACATGCCCAAACCATCTCAGTCTATCCCCCCACCCCTCATCACTACAACAATACATTCAAGTCCCATCCTCTCTCTCAACTCTTCAACTGCAGTCTTAACACTCCTCCTTCGGCCTGTGATTCAAGGAAGTACTACACATTCATCCAATCACTGTCACTTCTGTACATTTGAGCCTATGAATATCCTCTTCCTTTACTGCCCAGGTATCACTACCATACAGCACTAAACTCCTAACACATGCTGCCTATAAAATACCTTAACACTGAGGAAGAGCCCTCTCAATGTCAGGAGGCAACAGCTCCCTGAACTTCCGCCAACTACTCCTTATCTTAGACGCACAGCTAACTCCAGCCCCACCTCCAGCACATAACATGTCCCCAATATAACAAAACTCCTCCACACATCCAAGTGACTCACCAGCAAGATCAATCCTTTCACGCCCTACAATCTCTGCATGCTCTCCCCAACACACTGCACACACTAAATCAGCATTTTTCGCCGTCTCCTCCTAATACCACAGCATCTCTTATGCACCCACTTATCACAAACACTGCACAAGATGCAGTTACTTCCCATACCCTTGTGGCAAACCACACATGGCCACACTCCCTCTGCTTTGACAGTACTGCCACCTGCCCTAGATATTTTTGTTTACTAGCCACATCAACTCTCCAGTCTGACTACACATTGCCATCAACTGAGACAAGAGGGAACTGGGATCTGTCTGGTCTGAAAACATGTAACATGCTATAATAATTAAACTTTATAAATAATGGAGAGGGTTGCCTTCATGAGGTGGCAAAGTCTCCTGAGTTACTAGTGATATCATTGAGGTATAGCAACATGACTATAGGCACAGACTTGCTTTCACGTCTCCTTGCTTATTACAGTATAGTGCCTCAGGTGGTAGGTGGTGGCCACCGCCATGCTTTCACTTGATGTGCAACCTACTTCTTCCTGCACCTCTATCATTCTGTCTCCCCTCCTCTCTTCCTACTCCTCCCTTTCCTTCCTGTCACTACTTCTCTTCTTTCCACTTCAGGTGGCTTTACACAGTGACAAGCCTAATGGTTTCCTACAACTCAGGAAACCATTTACAATGCTGGGTGGTAACCATATAACCAGTTAATGGGGTGGTGTGGAGCCTGCTATGATGCCCATGTTAACTGGGTGGAGACGCAAATGCAGCAACCATCCAGGAACCAAACCTCCACACTTGTCCCTGCACCCCGCTGTTGCAGGGTGTTGTCAGCCGCAAGGGAATATTGGCTTACTGCATGGGTGGCCCTGCAAGGTTCTGTCTGCTTGCCTGTGGTTGATGGATCTGCTTGGCCAGACAGACTGGGGGTGTTCAGCAACAACTAACATTCAATTCACAATCCCATTAAACAAAACATCCTTCAGTTCCCTCCCTATCCTCCCTAGGACCTATCCTTCCTAGGAACAATATTGAACTACATGCATCTCAGTTACTAGTCATCCACATCATAAGCACTTGAGGGTTGCCTTCATGAGTCTCCTTGGTTACTAGTCATATACCTCGTTATCCTCCCACAGGATAACGGTGGACTACAGGTGAAGGGCAAATTCTGTCTTCAGACCACCATGTTCCGCAAAATAATTCAGCACTTCTACATGACTGGCATATAAACCAGTCTGGGCACAAAATGAGTCAACTGTTTGGATGTGAAAAAAATAAAGACATTCTGTACATACAACTATAATTATTTCTACCAACTTTCCACAGCACTTCTTCGTGACTAGCGCCAACGAGGACTTTCTGTATATACAGCTATAGTTTTCACCTTAACTTGGCCAAGATTTATCCTTTAGCAGCTTAATTCGTAGCAAAAACAGACATCAGTGGTTCTACATCCTTCCCACTGAACTTCTTCGTGACTAGCATCACTAACTTTAATCAATAGTCATGGTTTAATGACTAAGATTTAAAGACTAATTTTAGGCCAAAGTTAAACCCTTCCCACAGCACTTCTTCGTGACTAGCATGGTAATCTTAGGCCAAGTTAAGGCAAAAGAGATGCAGTTTTAACACATTACCAATCTTCTTGACACCCAAGGCATTGTCCATGACGCAGCTGGGTTGATCCTGCTGTCTTGATACCATCTGCAACCATCTTGTTGGTCAACTCACCTCCTGCAAATATAGAAAGGCATTAGCTGTTTTTTTTTCATCTGATGGAACTGACCCATCTCAACCCACCAGACCACCACCCACCACCCAAACCCACTGAACCACCAGGCACCCAAACCCACTGAACCACCGGGCACCCAAACCCACAGGACCACCAGGCACCCAAACCCACTGAACCACCAGGCACCCAAACCCACAGGACCACCAGGCACCCAAACCCACTGAACCACCAGGCACCCAAACCCACTGAACCACCAGGCACCCAAACCCACTGAACCACCAGGCACCCAAACCCACTGAACCACCAGGCACCCAAACCCACTGAACCACCAGGCACCCAAACCCACCAGACCACCAGGCACCCAAACCCAAACCCACTGAACCACCAGGCACCCAAACCCACCAGACCACCAGGCACCCACACCCACAGGACCACCAGGCACCCAAACCCAAACCCACTGAACCACCAGGCACCCAAACCCACCAGACCACCAGGCACCCAACACACAACCACCAGGCACCCAAACCCACTGAACCACCAGGCACCCAAACCCACTGAACCACCAGGCACCCAAACCCACACGGTCACCAGGCACCCAAACCCACTGAACCACCAGGCACCCAAACCCACAGGACCACCAGGCACCCAAACCCACAGGACCACCAGGCACCCAAACCCACTAACCTAATCTAAACACACTAACGCCTAACATTCAAACACCTTCCGAGTGAATCATCTAAACACAACCGCAAAAGCTTCAATTCCAGACCCATAAGACCTAATATTCCAAAGCACATCTACCTGGACCACCTTAACCCACTCAACCACCAGGCACCTACAGCAAATAACAAACAGTACCAAACACCCACTTAAATTCCAAACATCAGCCATTGGGAGCACCTGAACGACAACGAGGACAACGACCAAATTTTTATGGAGGACAAAAAAAAAGAGGGAGGAGGAGGCCAAGGATGAGATGGAGGGATGGAGTGGAGAGGTATACGAGAGAGGGGTGTGTGAGCTGGGAGCAGGGCAATGAAATGGCGGGAGACAGGGCGACATGGAGGCGATTTGTTTGTGGCCACCCCTTACGGGATTAAGGCGTCTGGCAACAGATAGATAAACTGTAAACACTACTAATACACCTAAAGATAATCCACCATAATCCTTATGCTTTATATCTATCTACATCTATTGAAGTCATTTGAGAGAGAATATTTTAAAGTTATTTAGAACACAAAGGCTAGAACAGTTATAAAAATTCTTAAAAAATAAAATGAAGTCAAAATCCATTCATTCAAAGATGCCTGGACACTGCATTTAACCCCTACACCGCAGGCATGTTTACCAATGTTTTGTGTGTCACGCGGGGTTATTCGGGCTCCGACAGACTCTCAAAAAATATTTGCCAAAAATCAGTTATTAGTCCTAGAATATTAAAATTAAATATGCTTATGGCACATACCTTCAGCTTTCTCCTGGAATGTTTGTTGAGCCTTCGTCTGTTACCGTAGGACTTGTGGAGACCTCTGAAGTAGGGTAACTAAGTCTCCACTTCACACTTCCCGACAACCCGTAATATGATTACCACAGCCAGATATAAACACTATAAACACTATTCTATGATTTTCAAGTAGTTTAGGATCCATACTCCAAAAAAACCCACTGTGAAAGCAATGGAAATTATGAGCGCGTCTGATCGTCGCACTTGCGCTAGTTCGCTCTTGGTACTCTGTCATTTATTATTCATAAAACCCCTCACACTTTATATTTCTATTACTATATCACACTTATATATATCTGGAGTCTTTCTCCATAAGTTTCCTTCAGTCGTATTAGTTTATTGTCACTGAAGTCATTCAATTTTTCATTCAGTAAAATACGTACAGAGCCACGGATTCACTTTCACTGTTATAACAAATTATTTGTACTCATTCTTATATTACTGATTACTTACATTACTATTTACATTTTCTATTCTATTTTCAATATTTACCCTTCTATTTTACTTACACTATGTTATTCACTGTCACTTTCAGTAATGTAAAACTATAATACACTTCAATCATATGTACTGAACATCCATTGCCTTCATCTGCTATTTACACATTATTTACACATTATTTCCAAATTATTCTGCTTTCACACTTGCACTGTTAGAACTGCTGCTGGCTGTGGTAATCGAAGAAGCAGGTAACACAAAGGGGAACCTGGCACTCAGCGCACTGCCAAGATGTGCGTTTGTGCTCAGGTGTGCGGCGGGTGGTATGTGCACATACATGACACCTGCGAATCGCAGCCTTCCTTTTCCCTGTGGCAGGCATAAGCTCAAGTCTGTGCCGATCCATATACGCCCTCTGCTCAAGTCGGTCGGGAAGTGTCACTGGATGGCGCCTTGGAGTTGCTGCTGTCACCTTACCATATCTTTCCAGCAGCTGCTGGACACAAGCCCTGGCGAACAACCTCAGGGAGAAGGACTTGGGTGGCTTGACCTTCATCTTGTACAGGATGAAGGCGTTCAGCATCGTCATATCTATGAGATGCAGAAAAACTTTCCTGTACCACCTAGTATTCTTCCCAAGGCAGTCGATCTCACCAATCATCATGTCGGACTTGCCCACCAGCCGCATGTTGATATTATAGTCCAACACAGCATCAGGTTTCATCACAGGTTCGCCTGTCCTACGGTCGACCTTCCCACTGTCTCTCATCTCCCCCTTATGTACGGTGGTGAACATGTGCACGACCCTCTTGTCATGCCACCGTATTGCCAGCATCTTCTCAGACTTGCGTAGGTGCAAGTCTCCTCACTGCGAGGTTCCTGCCTCTGGGAATTTGGGGAAGTGAGCACGATTACTTTTCACAGCGCAGCAGGAGCCAATGCCATGCTCAGAAAGGTATTTGGCAAGTTTCGGTGCTGTATAGTAGTTGTCTGTATACAGCACATGATTCCCACCAAAATACTTTTCTAGGAGCACTTTCACTACACAGCCTGAGAAGCCAAGGGGGTGTGTTTTATCCAGATGGACAGTGCTGGCTGAATATATGACAAAGTCAAGGATGTACCCCGTCTTACAGTCGCACAGTACAAAGAACTTAATTCCAAAGCGATGGCGTTTGCTTGGAATGTACTGAACAAACCGAAGACGTCCTCTGAACAAAACCAAGGATTCGTCAATGACAACCTTCTGAAAGGGGTGGAAGAATGACAAACTTATCCTTCATTCTGCTCAGAATCTCCCGGATCTTCCAGAGTGGGTCGGTTTGGGAAGGTACATCATTGTCGGCAAAGTGCAGGTTTCCCATGATGTTCCGGAAGCGATCTCTGGCCATATACTTACTGAAGGTGGGTGAGGGTAGTAAGGGGTCCATGGACCAGTATTCTTCCAACTCATGCTTCTTGGAGTGTGGCATGAGAAGCATGAGGGCAAAGAACACATACAGCTCCTGCACTCACAGCATGGACCACTGTTGTATCTTGGCTGCGCCTGTACCACTTGCAGCACGTTGTGTTTCATACCTGTTGGTCTCATCACATATGTGCTGCATGACTTCGTCATCTAGGAAGGCCACACACTCAGCATTTTCGTCAATAGTGAAGGCAGGCTGAACTCCTGAGGAGCTCTCATCAAATACTAAATTTTCTGGCACAAAATCTGACCCTTCCGTCCACGCGAAGGCGTCCAGGATTCCCTGTCGTGGCGGTGTAGGGCGGGTGGTGGTGGTGGTGGTGGTGGTGGAGGTTGGCTGTGAGGCAGATTTATCTCAGTCAAGGTCACTCGCACTGACCCTAGGTTGCTGTACAGCACTAGCAGCCCTTACCCTACTGGCTAAACTACTTTTAACTCTCCTTGATTTACCTCTACGGCCTGCCTTCACTGTTGATGCTGGTAGTGACTCCGACAACGAAGACTCCGGAGATAACTCAGCCGACGGTGATGAAATGAGTGAAGTGGGGCTTGGGGAACGGGGAGGTGAATGCACTCGTGACTCATGGCAGGCTGGGTCACGTGGGGGCATTGTTCTGGGGCTAACACGCCGCCTTTTCACTCCCTTCCCAAATTCCTGTCCTTGCTGCACTAAAGGCTCCTTTCCCTTGGAGCTAGACACTAATTCCGACACTGAAGCACTCGTTGTAGCAGTTTCTGGCACGATAACCTCACCCAGCTCATCACACGATTCACCCGAATCATCAAAATCACTGTCCATCATCACCATGGACAATTCTGCCAGTTCACATGCCACTGCAGAGTCACTAAGGCCTTTCCTGCTTCCCTCACTACTTTTCTTAGGGGTAGAGGTCACGGGGCCCTTTGCAATGGGCGCAGAAGCGGCAGGAATGGCGGGGTGTGAGTGCGACATTGTTTCACTACAGTGGAGGACAAGGAACTAAATGCCGCGGCTTATCTGAGAAGGGAAGGGTTGACAATGACAATTAGGCTGACTACTGCTAACTTACATGCTAATTTTCTATAGGTAGAAAATCTCTGCAATACATAAAGAAATAGGTAGTTCCAGGTGAATGTAAATGTCACTTATGCTTCTCCCTTCCTTTCTGATATATATTTTTATTACAGACATCGATTACAAGGCATAATTCAAAGGGAAAATTACTGTGGTAATGTAGCGAATGAATGCATGTGAGGTGTTGTCAGGTGATAATTAGCCAATTCCTGGTTTATAACACTATCACTTACCTGTTTTTTTTTTTTTTTTTGGTATATATTATTTTGTATAAGTATAGGGCATAGGGCTTATTTCAATGGATGAAATCTGTGGAAAAATCCGGGGGAAATTTCCGTAGCGCAGCGCGGCATGGGAGGTGAGAGGAGAGGGTAATGGAGGGCAGATAGGAAGGGGAGTCAGGAAGGGGGGAAAATTGCTAAAACGTCAACAATGGATGGGAGTACAGATGAGATTCGGAGTGCTGACTAGTGTTGGACATTGGCAGTACTGATAGATGATACAAGCCACCACTTGAGAGCCCGGGATAATTCAAAATAACACAGAATCACAAAAGTGACGCCCCGCGGTATGATCCATTGTGGCCGAGCGTCACGAAAGTGACGCCCCGCGGTATGATCCATTGTGGCCGAGCGTCACGAAAGTGACGTGCCGCGGTTAAGGGGTTAAAAGACAGTCACTGGCAGAAGGATACAATTATTTACAGTCACAGGCAGAAGCAAAAACAGTCACAAGCAGAAGAAGAAAGTCAGGCAGAAAAAAAAAGTCAGGCAGAAAAAAAAAGGTCAGGCAGAAAAAAAAAGGTCAGGCAGAAAAAAAAAAGGTCAGGCAGAAAAAAAAGGTCAGGCAGAAAAAAAAGGTCAGGCAGAAAAAAAAGGTCAGGCAGAAAAAAAAGGTCAGGCAGGAAAAAAAAAAGGTCAGGCAGGAAAAAAGGGTCAGGCAGGAAAAGAGGGTCAGGCAGGAAAAGAGGGTCAGGCAGGAAAAGAGGGTCAGGCAGGAAAAGAGGGTCAGGCAGGAAAAGAGGGTCAGGCAGAACAAAAGACAGGCAGAAAAAAAGTCAAGCAGAAGGAAACAATCACAGGCAGAGGGAAAAACAGTCACAGGCAGAGGGAAAAACAGTCACAGGCAGAGGGAAAAACAGTCACAGGCAGAGGGAAAAACAGTCACAGGCAGAGGGAAAAACAGTCACAGGCAGAGGGAAAAACAGTCACAGGCAGAGGAAAAAACAGTCACAGGCAGAGGGAAAAACAGTCACAGGCAGAGGGAAAAACAATCACAGGCAGAGGGAAAAACAGTCACAGGCAGAAGGAAAAAACAGTCACAGGCAGAAGGAAAAAACAGTCACAGGCAGAGGGAAAAACAGTCACAGGCAGAGGGAAAAACAGTCACAGGCAGAGGGAAAAACAGTCACAGGCAGAGGGAAAAACAGTCACAGGTAGAGGGAAAAACAGTCACAGGTAGAGGAAAAAACAGTCACAGGTAGAGGAAAAAACAGTCACAGGTAGAGGAAAAAACAGTCACAGGTAGAGGGAAAAAGAGTCACAAACAGGAGGAAAAAACAGTCACAGGCAGAGGGAAAAAGAGTCACAAACAGGAGGAAAAAACAGTCAGAAATTAATCCAAACACTTCTAATCCCTTAACTCCCCTAACACCTATTCCTTAGTGATTTATTTTTGGGTATGAGGACCTATGGCTTTGAGATTCGAAGTATTTATATAGCCAAACAGGACTGAGGTGTAATAAACATAATAAATCACTTAAGAAAATGTGCTAGGGGTCAACGAAGGCTGTATCTTCCAGTTCAAAACGTATATGATTAATAAAATATATAGTTATTTGAGTGAAGTTAAAAGTACCAATGAAACTTAGAAAAAATTGGCACAAAAGACGGGGTTTTACTGTCAACACTGCTGTCCCAAGAAAAAACAGCTAAGGAAGAGGTGTTAAGGAGCTTCCTCTTAAATGCTGGGGGTTCAAGGTGTTCAGGTTCAACCCCTATAATCAATCGCTAAGGAAGGGGTGTTAGGGAGGTTCCTGTCACTTGTTTTCCTTCATTCTTGCCAACACAGGAATATTTTTATGTGAAGGGGTAAATAAAGGCAATATCTTACTTCTACAGCTCAATAACTAATAATTAAACCTATACGTAAAGAAACACAGGTGGAAGAGGTGCAAATGATGGTTGTTAGGCTTTCCTTTTAACTCCAGTGCTACTACCGTACATCCACTGGCGGTATTCCCATTTAGTAAGTTTGAATTTATGCAATAATTGAACAATACTCTTGCAAACTATATAACTACCCTATAGTCTTTAGTGCATTCTAACTTTGCAACATCTGTCGAGGCAAGTTTAGCAGCCAACTTTTAATTAACAAAAGCTAGTACTACACCATGGCAAGGTTTATGGAAAACTATACAAGTTGATGGTACTGTACATTCCACTAGTCCCATCAATGGTTATTTCAGTACACTGACATCTGAATGATTAAGCAGCTATTACACATTTATTAGTACTCACCTTTTAGTATCCAGCTGAGCTGCTCCCCAATATGAAAGGTGGTGGTGGTGGTGGTGACACTTGTCAGTCTACCACTGGACACCATCTCAGCAGGGGTGGCTTCCTCTGCTATCTAGCTGCCCTTCAGCTACAACTGCCCTGAACCACAAACAGACTTTATAACTCAAACCCTTTAACTACAATGACAATGCTACCCGAACACTATACTCCATTTCACCAAGTCTGGCACCACTTCGGTGATGTCGTCAACACCTGTAGCACTGATAACGGTCCTCAGTACTGGATATACCTTTCTATACAGCCTTTATATTGGTTCTCAAGATAACCGAGGTTCACCCAGTGCAGAGGATTACATCAACACTACAGGCGATGACGACATGAGTGCCAAACTTGGTGAAATGGAGTATAGCATTGTTAAATCTGAAGCTGAACGGCAAAACTGAAGGCTATATCTAACCCATCCATCTCAGGGACTAAGTTAACATCCTTGCCATACAGGTAAGTACAGTATCTCTCAAAAGGAGGATGGTGGACTGCAAAAGGGTACTTCAGCCTCAAGTCCCCCAGATTCACTTGCCAATAAGCATGAACCCACAACTGAGATAAGGACTCTAGTAAACAAGTTCCTCAGTGAAAAATATACCAAAATTTGCATAGTAGCCAATGAATCTATTCTTAAACAGTATAATGCTACTTCCTTATTCAAGTTAAGCTAATGAAAAAAGTGAACTATTTAGTGATAATCTTAAATTTCCATCATCCCGATCTTTTCCACCTAATGATGGGGTGTGGCAGTATAAGAGGGAATGAGGACTATGTGGGCAGGAGAGTGATGGCGTGGAAGCGGAGGGTAGACGGAGAAGGGGTCGGCCGAGAAGATTGTGGCTGGGCACTATACAGCGAGGTATGAGGGACAAAACAGTATAGCACGGGATAAATTTGGCCAGAGGAGAATGGAGACGACTAGTCAGAAACAGCGACCCTATATAGACGTGGGCAAAGCTGCAGATGATGATAGGGTAAGGCAGGGTGCAGGAGCAAGGTTAGAGAAAACAGTAAGGGGTTTAGTATATCTAGATCATCTCAGCCTCTTTACCCACCTGTGAATTGGATGAGGCACGGTTCAGAAAAAGAGGGAGAATTATCCAACATTTCCTTCGTTCATATATTTATAATGGCTCCAAGATGCTTGCCTACATCGGCCTAGGTCACCTACTGGCTGCTTGATCTCCAGCAGCTTCTCTGTTCAGCCCTTTATCCCTGAGGCCGCACTTTGACCATCCCAGGTCTTTCAGTCTTCCTCTCACAACTCTACCCTCAGTGTCCACACATCTCATCCTTTGCACCCAGTTGTCATCCCCCATCCTCTCCACATTCCCAAACCATCTCGATCTACTTATCACGACACTTACAGTAACATTCAGGTACCATCCTTCCTCCCAAGTCATCTCATTCTACCTGATCTTTTCAACTCCAGCCTCAACATTAACTCCTCTCTCTCTGCACCCATTTGTCATCCTCCATACTCTCCACATTCCCAAACAATCTCAATCTACCCCTTCCTCTTAACTCACCCACAACATTCACAGCTCTCATCCTCCACAGTTATCCTCCATCCTCATCACATGCCCAGTGAAACGGACCACATTACATTTCTGCTTTACTGCACCTAAATATTTGTTTTAACTCTGCTCTCACCCACACTGGATTAAACAGTTAGGTCTCAAGGTTTACATCACAACTGTTCTCTAACATTTCTTGCATGGTCTGCGGTATATTCTGTTCACTTTATCAGTATCTAAATAATAATTATACTACTCAAAGAAGTGTTATGGCCAAGACCTATAGGCGAGGTACTGACATTCTGGCATCAAGATATATTAAACTATAAATGGCCCAAAATCAACAAATTAAGGGGAAAAAAATCAGTTTCTTAATTGTGAGAAAAACTGTCTTACCACTAGAAATTTTTATGTGATGGAACTGGTCTACTCCCACAACTTCAGTACATAAATGACTACACAGTTTCATTAACTTCATAATTACGGAGGTAGGAAAGTCTCCTTGGTTACTATAAGCAGTCTGCTTTCACTAACACTCCCACATCAATACTGTGTGGTTGCTTGAAGCCAGTTATCTATTGTCAGACACCGTAATAACGCAGACCAGTGGTTTGCAACCTTTTCTAATTCTCGCCCCCCTCACTGAATGACACGTTCCCTGCGCCCCCCTTCCTCAAATACTGTATTTTACTGACATAGTTGGCACATGTCAGTAAATATCATAGATTCTTGATCTTTGAAATTGTTTATACTATGCAGATAACTAGATTTCATATTCATATCTGAAATATTTTCTCCATATTTAAAAATTACTAAATTCCACCATAAATCATAGTTTTCAAATATAATTACCTTCTTTATCAAGCCTTCGCCCCCCTCCCCCAGGCAGCCCTTCGTGCCCCCCTAGGGGTCGCGACCCACAGGTTGGTAACCACTGCCGTAGAGGGTGGCTACAAACAAAGTACACTTACACTGCTCTATCCATTACCATTTCACTGCCCTTCCCCAACTCATACACCACTCTGCCATTCTCCACTCCATCCCATCCTTGGTTGTTATGTAGGAATGAGTTCTGTCAACTCAACCTTCCATAAATACCTAACTACGCTAACAGCTCAAAATGCTAAGGAACGTTAGGTAAAAAATACAGTCCTGTACTTACCTGAAGAAACTTTTGCCACTCTCCTCCAAGGTCCCTCGCTACTTGAGTTCTCCACGCAGCTTCCCATCGTTTCTCAAACCAGATCAGTGCCCTCTCTCAACACGGCCATCTGGATACGTCAGTTTTCACCCACACGAACCCAAGGTCACGACAGGATCACCTCTGTAATAAGTGTTGAAATATAGTACAATTTACATTTAGAGTGGGCAATTATACAGCAGACAGCGGTGCGACGAAATACCGAATCTATGGTCATTTACCGATTCGTCACCAATACTTTTTTTTTTTTTTTACCATATACGTTCATACAGCTAATTATCTGAGATCAGGTAAAAAAAAAAAAAAATGTGCTTAAATTATCTATTAAAAACTCAGGATTCAGACGGCAAACGTTATAAAGTTATCGGGTATTTCCTCTATAGATCGCCAACACGCTCTGACAGACTTGTTTTGCATAAATATAGATGTACAGTGCAAATAAATGTATCTGAATCTTAAAATATACAAAACAAGTCTATCAAGGCGAGGGGTTGAACAAAAGGCATAACACTTCCGCTAACTTAATGGGAAGACAAAGGAAAAATAGCCTACCAAAATCGTAGACTACCTTCCTCAGCGGCATTTCAAGCCAGACTGAGCAGAAGAGCCGGTGAATTCCACTATCCACCTCCCCCCAGATTCTTTCCTCCCTCCCTCCCTCCCTCCCTACCCCCACTAGTTCTCCCTCTCCCCCTCCACTAACTCGCCTGTTTCCTCCACCTCCCTCCTTTCACCCCCCCTTCTTCCTCCCTTCCTTTCCTCCACCCTTCTTCCTCTCTCTTTTCTTTCCTTTTCTTCCTTTCCCTTCCTTGTCCTTCCACCTTTTGTCTTTCTCCTTCCCTCCACTCCTCCCTGAAAAGCACGCTTCCTCCATCCCCCCCTCCCCCCTCCATCTCTCCTCCCTCTATCCCCCTGACCTTCTCCATCCCCCATCCTTTCTCCCTCCTTCCTCCCTTCCCTTCATACTCCCTCCCTCTTCCCTCCCCTCCACCCTCTCTCTCCTCCTGCCTCCTCTTCAATCCTCCTATCTTCCTCTCGTTCTTCCAGTCTCTCCGGCTTTCTAAAACAGTCCATATTTTCAGGATGTATTTTTACACACACACACACACACACACACGCACGCACGCACGTTCATGACACAGCAGTAATCCTTCCCTTGTAGAGGCATGGAGAGCTAGAGACTGACGAGGAGAGTGTGAGTGAGGTGGAGGGGGGGGGAGAGGGAGGGGGAGGCCAAGGATGAGATGGAGGGATGGAGTGGAGAGGTGGGTATATGAAAGAGGAAAGTGTGAGCTGGAAGCAGGGCAATGTAATGGCCGGGGACAGGGCGACATGGAGGCGATTTGTTTGTGGCCACCCCTTACGGGATTAAGGTGTCTGGCAATAGATAGACAGATAGATAGTAGAGGCATGGGAAGGAAATCCTAAGTTGAACCAGTATTCGTTAAAAATTCTTTCCATTCGTCAGGTGTTCAAATGCAAGACTTTCCCTTCAAGCAGCAGCAGAAATAAGTGGAACCTGATGGCAGGGCCTGGTTTGGGTGGGGGACAGGGGGGCGTGTCCCCCAAACTTTTTGGAGCCTGGGGGACAGAGTAGCTTTTGTCCCCCCAATCTTATAGGTGAACATTTTCGGAATGAACAGCTTTACACCGTTTTTTTTTTTCCTTAATGGCAAAATCCTTTCTATACAGTACATTACAGTTCAGGTGATATGAAAATCATTGCCTGCTGTGCGGGGCAGGTCAAGTGGTCACCTGAGTCAAGGATTAAGAGAGGTTAATGCCACCAGATGTATTTACTTAGGTCAGTCTTGACGTATGCACCACCCCTGATGCCTGAGCCATGTATTGTACACACATTTACCTTCACATTGCAAAAATGCTCCGCCGGTGGCAGGGGGCTACGCACCCCCGGACCCCCCCCCCTGCTGTGCGCACAAAGTAGTATGATGGCAATTGCGTTCCCCACATTTGCAGACAAAACGAGGCCCTGCCTTAGGGAATTATTCAACCCGTCTCCTCAAACATCCTTAGCAGTTTTTGAGCGATCTGTTTTGGTTCCTTGTCTCCTGTGTATTTATAAAGTGAAGGGAAGTTACTGTATAACTATTAATACATTTACAACGCTTTACTAATGTTTAAACGCCATCTGTATCTCTTTTAAAAGTGTTAGGCAGGACTCAGCTCAGTAAAATAATTCTACTTAAAATGAATGATAGAACTGTAACGGATTAACTTTGTCGGGTAAGTAGGTAGGCAAGCAGGTAGGTAGGCAGTGGCAGATAGATAGGTATGAAGTAGGGAAGTAGGCACTGTAGTAGCTAGTAAGTAGGAAAGTAGGTAGGTATAACACTATGGTAAGAAGGTAGGTAGGCATGACATTGTGGTAGGTAAGTAGGTTGGTTAAACACTGTGGTAGAGAGGTAGGTAGGTGTAACATTGTGGTAGGAGGGCAGGTAGGGATAAAACTGTGGTAGGATGGTAAGTAGGTATAACACTAGTAGACAGGTAGGTAAGTAGGTTGGCAATGTGAGAAGTGGGTAGGTAAGTGCAGTGGGAAGATAGGTAGGTAGGTAGGTAGGCAGGGACTGTGAGAGATAGGTAAGTAGGTAGGTAGGTAGACAAGGACTGTTGGAGGAAGGGAGATAGTTAGGTATTTTGGTAGGTAGGTAGGTAAGCAGTGAGGGAGGCTGGTAGGTAGGTAGGTAGGCACTGTGTAGGCAGGTAGACAGGTAGGTGGGTAGGCAGACACATGGGCACTGTGGTGGGTGGGTAGGTAGGTAGGCAGGCACTGTGGTATATCAGTAGCCAGTATAGTAGACAGGTAGGTAGGTGGGTAGGTAATAGGACACTGCATAAGCCTGCTGTAGATTACCCTCCTGAGCACAGTGGCATTCACCAGCACCACTAAGTGTACTCCCATTGTCCGTTCTAAGCACAGTATCGGTATTACCAACTCTCAAAATAGTACTCAATATCAGAGTTTATCCCAGACACCAAGAAATAGTCCAGAGATCGCATTACCTCTCCAAATATAGTCCAAAAACATATCCCGCAAGTCCCCCCAAAAAAATCATATTGGAAAACAAGTGCGGTTGATTACCAAAATATCGGGAAATAGGTTAAATATGCATGTCAATACATTTATTTGCATTTTAAATCAATATTTGTGCAAAACAGAATTATGTCAGGGCGAGTTGGCGATCTGAAGGAGAAATTTCTGCTAACTTCAGTACGATTTTACTCTGAATCCCACTTGTTTTCGGTTAAAGTTAAATTATACACATATTTTTTACAGGACTGCAGATAATTAGGTGTGTATGAACCTAAATGGTCATAAAGATTATAATATTTTCCAGTTAAAAGTGTTGATTGTGTGCCGATTCGGAGATTATTCAGTTAATGACTGCCGATTCGGTAAGTCGTCGCATCTATGCTTACTTTGACAATTTTTTTCGTCTGCCATTAGCCTACTGTGTCCATTGCGCTATATGAGTGAATGATATTGTGATCAGAACAAAAAATGAGGTCCAAGAATGTCATTACTTCCTGGTGAGCTCCAAAATAAACTATACCAGAAAATTTTCACTTATTTGTGAAATCGTGGGCTTTGTAGCGCTTCTTTCTCAGCGATTTATCTTGCATTTTACACTTCCTTATCCTCTTGTGGCATAGGAAGCATTACAGCTCGTATTGCATTTATAATTACAGTATTACAGGAATCCACAGAGATAGGAGCAGTGGCCCAGGCAATAAGATAGAGTATCCCCTAAATGTACCATTTTCTCTTAATATACCATTTTCTCTTGTAGCCGCGTGTAGGGGCAACTATTTTAAAGGATAACAAGCCCATGTAGAGCCAAGTCTTTTTTATTCTTGTTTCATGTAATTCACCGGGTCGGTCAGGATCACTTGATGGTCGTGATCGTCAGCATTTTACCCTCCCGGAAGGGAGCTGAGAGCTCATATAGTCCGATCTGAGGGCAAGGCTGTGACCTTCACACACCCGCACACCCGTCCCCTTGCTCCAGGGGGACAGTAACCACCCACTTCGTCAGTGAAACTTTTCGCAACCTGAGCGAGGCGCGAACTCCCGTCTACCAGATGGCAAGCGAGATGGCAAGCGAGAACGTTATCATTGACTAGCACATTATTTGAGAGAGAGAGAGAGAGAGAGAGAGAGAGAGAGAGAGAGAGAGAGAGAGAGACGAATAGGGAGGAACGGGGAAGGGAGGGAGGAAGGAAGGAGAGAAGGAAAGAAAAAGAAGGAAGGCAGGCAGGCAGGCAGGAAGGAAGGAAGGAAGGAAGGAAGGATGGACTGAAAGAAGAAGGACGGGAGGAAGGGAAAGAAAGAAGGAAAGAAAGGAAGGAATGAAATAAGGAAGGAAGGAGGGAAGGACGCAAAGAAACAAGAAAGGAAGGTAGGAAGGAAGGAAGCGAGGAGCAAAGGAAGAATGAAGGAAGATTGACGTAAAAATCGATGACATGGAAAATATATATAAAAAAAAACTGCAAAGTGATATAAACGAAATACGAAAATGAGAGAGGGAAATGGATATTAAACTCGCCCCCAAAATAATGTAAAGATGAAGTGAAGGAGCGTTGTGGTGTGGATGTGGATGTGATAGGAAGCGTTAGGAGAAACACACTGAGGTGGTTTGGCCATGTGGAGAGGATGGAGAATGAGAGACTGACGAGGAGAGTGTATGTGAGTGAGATGGAGGAGGGAGAGGGAGGGGAAGGCCAAGGATGAGATGGAGGGATGGAGTGGAGAGGTATATGAGGAAGGGTGGTGTGAGCTGGGAGCAGGGCAAGGAAATGGCGGGGGACAGGGCGACATGGAGGTGATTTGTTTGTGGCCACCCCTTACGGGATTAAGGCGTCTGACAATAGAGAGATAGACAGATGATATATGAGAGTCGGAAAGAGAGAAATTGGAGATGAAAGGATAGGAAATGTAGGATAACTAGATAAATCGAAACAGAACAGGCGTTAGGAACAATAAGATTTTTAAAATTTGATGTGGCGAGAGAGGAGAGGAAGAGGGTGAGGCAGAGAGACGGTAATTTATCTATCTAGGGGTAATACAGTCTATCTATCTAGCCAGGCGCCTGAATCCAAAACGGGTTGGCCACAAACAAATCGCCTCCATGTCACCCTGTCCTTCACCATTAGGCTGCCCCCTTTCCAACCCCTACTCCTTGTCTCATCCTTGGTCTCCGCTTCCTTTCCACCCCCTTCCACGCACCTCACTCACATACACTCTCCTAGTCAGTCTCTCAATCCATCCTCTCTAAAACCCTATGAAAATGATAGCTGTTGGTTGAGCTATATGGGTGTGCGGTTGGGTGGGGTGGGCGGGGAGGACTGGGCGGGCGGGGGTGGTGATGGGTGGTGGGACAGGGTGGGAGGAGTACACCCTGTGAAAGTAATTCTAGTTGCAACCTAAGGCTCATCTGCAACGTGAACCCAGTGGACTGCAGGCTGAAACTGTCCTCATCCTGCAGTCCACCATCCGTCTTTTGGGGAATAGGGAAGGAACTGAGGTGGGCGCAGGCATTGGACCTGATTATTTATTTTTTTGTTTTTTTAGCTAGAGGCCCTGAGTTCGAAAAATAAGTGAAGGGATGCGATGCCTTTATTATTATTATTATTATTATTATTATTATTATTATTGGTAGGTGGGGGAGCTCACCATCCACTCACTCAATGTAGTGCTGCTCTGGGTGTCTTCCCTTTCCTCTCTTCCTTCCATCCTCTTCTTTCTTACCTTCATTCTTTCCCCTTCCTTCTGCCTACGGGTAACTTTACACTCTCTCTATTGTCTTTCTTTCCTTCATTCTTTCCTCTTCCTTCTGCCTGTGGGTGACTCTACACTGAGTGACAAACCAAATGGTTTCCTGTACACCAGGAAACCATTTACTACGCTGGATGATCAGCTCTGGAACTGTGACTGTCTCCCTCCGTCTGTATTTCCTACATCCTATGATCTCCAGTTTTCCTAACGCAGTGCGTCCAGGCATCTCGAAATGAACGGATCCTGAATATGGCTCTCCCTTGTATTTTTTTTTTTTTTTTAAGGAACAGTTTGCGGACTCCTGGCCTTTAGTTCCTTCTTCCCTGCATAACATATATATATATATAGATATATATATATATATATATATATATATATATATATATATATTGTTATTATTACTATTGTTATTGTTATTATTATCATTTTATTTATTTATTTTTTCCTAGAGCTGATAAGTTTAAGCGGTTCCAGGTAAGGGATAGTGTCTCCCTTTTTTTTTTTTTTTTTTTTTTTTTTTTTTTTTGCCCTGCGTTCACTTAGTTACAGGAAAGGGATGTGCTGCCTTTTTATATTTTTTATCTATTTTTACTTTTTTGCTAGAGTCGTCCCCCCTCCTCCCCCCCCCTACAAAAAAAAAATCTGTTCTCGCCACTGCTTCAAGTCACGCCTGTGAATGTGTATGCCGGATATAGAGCCAAGAGAGCCTGACCACTACTATTACCCACCGCCAATCCTTACTACCACTACTACGTCTCTCTCTCTCTCTCTCTCCTCCTAGATCCAGTAGTTAGCGGTGTCGTAAAATAGGACGCTAATCACGTAACTCACGACGTTTCCCGAACTTGTCTCATTGTTCGCGGTTTCTCGGAGTGGTATGCGTATCGGCTTTCGCGTAAAATGTATTTCGGGGGCACTTCTTTGTGACTAGCACCATTATGCTAGTTTTAATCTGTTGCCACTCAGTATTCAAGATGGAAAGAAGACATATTTAAGCCAAGTTTAGGTGAAAAGAGTGTAGACAGTCTACTGTACATAAAAATAATAGTACACAGCTTGGTAGGTGGTGGCGACCATCATCCACTCACTTGATGTAGTGCTGCCTACTTCTTCCTTAGCCTTTATCATTTATTTTTTTCCGTGCCTGCCCTCCTCTCTTCCTATTTCTCCCATCTTTCGTGTCACTTCTTATTGCTTTTCTTTCCTTTACAGGTGGCTTTACATTGAGTGACAAGCCTAATGGTTTCCTGTAAGCCAAGAAACCATTTACAACGCTGGGTGGTAACCATATAACCAAACCATACATGCTCCCTACGTGTCAACAAGTAGGTCGGTGGAGGGTTAGTGCCCCTCCCCGTAAAACAAATAACTCAAAGTCAAATGGCCACCCCTTACGGGAGTATGGCGTCTGGCAATAGATAGATAGATAGATAGATAGATACAGCGTTGTTTACTAAATGGATTTGGAAATTTCGTAACAGTTTTTCCTTCGCTATTTATTCCGCATATTAAGGCGCAACATCCATACTGAGGCGATATCAACAGCATGCAAGGGAATGTTATCGCGCAACATTGAAATAAGTCGCCGAGGAAGAGGTGCTGCGAAGTCTCTTAGGCCATTTTTTCCCCAATGTTCAAGGTGGCAGTGAGGCGTGTTCTGGTTGGCATAGGACCCTCGTAACGCCTTCTTCGTGGCGATCTAGTCTTCCTACTGCACCATTAGATTCTTTTCATGTTATTTAAATTCCTCTACAGTACCTTCACACTAACTTGGTGGAGATTATCGTCCTTTTTCGTCTTATTTCCCGTTGCTCAGTGGTTTATTAAGACACTACTGACTCCATATCCTTTCCATAGCACTTCATCGTGACTAGCATCATATTCGAGTGCTAATCTACTGCTAACAAACAGCACAGAAGACGGTGATGTCAGTTTTGCTCATATACCCCTTTTACTTTAACTTGGCCTAAAATTGCCATCCTTCCATCTTGAACGCTGAGTTGTAACAATAGATTAACATTAGAATATGATGCTAGTCACGAAGAAGTGCTGAGCTGCGTGAAATAAGCTTCCATGCGACTAAAATCTGGGCCAAGTTAATATGAAAGAACTATAGCGGGAAGAATGAAAATGGATGAGATGGAGGGATGGAGTGGAGACGTATATGAGAGAGGGGGTGGAGGCTGAGGGGAGGACAGTGTAATGGTGAGGGACATGGAGGCGATTTGTTTGTGGCCACCCCTTACGGAATTAAGGCGTCTGGCAATAGATAGGTCAGATAGATAGATAGTTATTAATCTTTTTTTATTCATTACATTTATTTTTTGTTATCTATCTATCTATCTATAGCCAGACGCCCTAATCCTGTAAGGGATGGCCACAGACAAATCGCCTCCATGTCGCCCTGTCCTCCGTCATTTACTTATTTATTTTTGGCTTTATGGTGGAAAATGCTGGTAACTTTAGGACACACAGGCAGGAAGGAGGGAAGGATTACTGAAGAACAAACACCAACTCCTTAGCGATTTATTCTTGGATATGGCGGGTAAATGAGAGACTGACTAGGAGTGTGTATATAGGTGAAGTGGAGGGGGAGAGGGAGGGGGAGACCGAGGATGAGATGGAGGGATGGAGTTGAGAGGTATATGAGAGAGGGGGGAGTGAGCTGGGGGGAGGGCAGTCAAATCGTGGGTGGAAGAGCGACTTGGAGGCGTTTTGTCTGCGGCCACCCCTTACGGGATTAGGGCGTCGGGCTATAGATAGATAGATAGATGTTACTGTTGCAGAGTATGGTGATATTAGGACGATTTAAATAACACAAGAGGGTGGCAAGGTGTAATAAGCAAAATGAATCACTTAGGAGAGGGTGTAAGGGAGCTTCCTTTGCTAATGATGATATTAAAATGATTCAAGTAACACAGAAGAAGATGGCAAAGTGTAATAAGCAAAATAAACCACTTAGGAAAGGGTGTTAGGGAGCTTACTTAACCAACAATGATGTAAGATTGCTTTAGGTAGCACGGAGGAGGACTGTAGGGTGTAGTAAACAGGATAAACCACTTGGGAAAGGGTGTTAGGGAGCTTCCTTAACCAACAATGATTTTAGAATGATTTAAGTTACACAGAATAGGACAGTAAGGTGTAATAAACAATATGGCACTAGGGCTGGCGCTAAAGTGGCTTTGGCGATGCTGCGAGTGGGATTATCAGGATGAATGGGAGGAGAGAAAAGAGAGAGGTAGGGAAGGAGTGAGGGAGGTGAAGAGACTGCAGTACATACCGATTTACGAAGACTGTGACAAGGAAGAGAGGAGAAAGGAAGAGAAGAGTTAAAGAGGTAGGAGAAGACGTCAACGGATGCTGCAAGGCCGCGAGGTGTTTGGTAGCGTTGCCAATGTAGCGTTTTCCTTTTCTCTCTAGATTTTTGGCTGTTAATCTCCATTTAATGACAGCTTTTAACGTTTACCTGCAAAAAATAAGCTGTATTCTAAAGATTTCTACAGTGTTAGCAGTATTCTAGATTTCATAGGCCTTTTTGAGCTGATTTTCTGGGTTAGTGCCATTCTAGCGATTTTTTAAAGAGCAAATTTAGCGATACTTACAGTTTAACTTTGGTGTTTGGCAATCCATCAGTCGGGTGCAGGAGACCGGGGGAATAAGATGTAAGTAATCTGGCTCGTGCAACTTGCCACTCTTCTCTTTGGCTATTATCTCCACGGTGAGTGTTTGGTGTGTTTTCATATGACTGGTGTGTAAGCGCATGTATGTACGGCTCACGTCCACGTAAGCCAGGGACCAAAACAACAACCAGACAAAAACACGCGAAAGAAATATGACAACTCCAATGTCATGAAGCCCAGGAGATTTCCATGCTGGTTTTGAGTACATAGGAGCATTGTGGTGCATCAGAACTACCCTCCAAGGTCTATTCCATCAAAAACACTATCACTTGCCACTCCCCCACACAAAAGAGCATCAGAAAACTCACTTTATTCCCTCTAAACAATATTACTTTTCAAATTCTTTCCTTCTCACTTGAATCCAACCGTGTAACCGTAAACCACATAACTGAAATGAGAAATAACTTAGAGAATACTGTATCATGCACAGATTAGGCGACTGCTTTTAAGAATATGCTAGAATTACATTTGCTTCGTAGTTACAGTTAAATCATATATATACCGACTCTGGTTTTCCAGTTTTTATTTTGATTATTTTTTATTATTATTTTTTTTTTTAATGGATGAGCTGTTTGTCAATGAACACAATATTTCATTTCCTTAGCGGGTAATAAAACAAACAGCGCTTTTCTTGTGTGTTATTTCCAGTCTCTCTCTCTCTCTCTCTCTCTCTCTCTCTCTCTCTCTCTCTCTCTCTCTCTCAATATATATCACATTTTCATATTTTAGAAGATACCAAAAGTGAGCAAAAGAAAGTTAGAGATAATATATGAAACAGATAATACATTTCAAATCATCTATACCGAGAAATGTGAGACAATGTGAGAGAATGAAGAAGACAGTGAGAAAATTTGAGTGAGGGCTTAGATTTGCGTGTGTTTGTGTGTGTGTGTGTGCTCAGTGGCAGAAAAAGACAATGCTATAATTCTTACTCTCCATAGCACTTCTTCGTGATTAGCACTATAGTCTGGCGAGAGTCTATTGTTACAACTCAACATTCAAGATGGAGAGACGGCAATATTAGGTCAAGTTAGAGAGAGAGAGAGAGAGAGAGACGGCAATTTTAGGCCAAGTTCAAGTAGAAGGAGTATAGCTTTTCGTCTCCATGCCCCTCCTCCACCACACACTCACTTCCGCCTCTCCACTTCCGTCTCTCCACTTCCGCCTCCCCTCCACCACACATTCACTTCCGCCTCCCCACTTCCGCCTCTCCTTCACCACACATTCACTTCCGCCTCTCCACCACACATTCACTTCCGCCTCTCCACTGGAATTTGCGATGGGTCAGAGGGAGACTTTGAGATATTCCACTACAGTATATATATATATATATATATATATATATATATATATATATACAGTATATATATAATTTTATATATATAAAGCGAAAATCAAGGGTTGTAGTAACATTTTCTTCTGCAAAGCGAGTAAGAGAAGGAAGGATAGGAGTGTTAAAAGTGAGGGTGAGAGGGGAAGAGAAAGAGAAGAAGAGGAAGAGGAGAAGTGATAGGAGTATTAAAATTGAGGGTGAGAGAGGAAGAGAAGAAGAGGAAGGGAATAAGAGGAAGAGAAGAAGAAGAAGAGACGAAGAGAAAGAGAAGAAGAGACGAAGAGAAAGAGAAGAAGAGGAAGAGAAGAAGAGTAAGATGAGGAAGGATAGGAGTGTTAAAAGTGAGGGTGAGAGAGGAAGAGGAGGGAAGGAAACAAGGAAGAGAGGGAAGAATTAAAGAGAGAGAGAGAGAGATGAAAAACGATGGATCAGTAAAATTATGATAAGAAAGAATAAGAATAATAAAGGAAAGGAAGATGAAAGAAAACACAGAAAAGGATGAAGGAGAAGACATGAAGCAAATAAGAATGTTGAAGCAAGTAAAGGAGGAGGGAGAGAAGACAGGAAAGAAAATAGTAATCTCTCTCTCTCTCTCTCTCTCTCTCTCTCTCTCCCCCGCACGGTATATGAGGGAGTGGGGCTTGGAGTGGAGGGAGTGAGGCCGGGAGGGAGTGGGGCCAGGAGTGGGGGGAGGGAGTGTAGGCATGAGAAGTGATGGAGAACGAGAAAGGGGTCATATTTGTCATCACCTCCTTGCATCAGTTGTTGAATGACGTTCAGTAAAGAGTAAACAGATAGATAGATAGACTTAGATAGATGGATGGGTGGATAGATGTTGTGATCGTGGGGGGGATAGGGATGTTGTTAATGGAAGTCCGTATTACTAGGCAGTTCCTCTGGCCTGTTACATCAGTGCCACCACGTGAAGGTCCCCTCTCCTACCAACAACGTAGGTGTGTGCCATCAGTATTCAGGTGTGTCATTGGCTTCATGCTTATTGACACTGATTCATATGCCACGCCACACTACTCATTGATAAGCCAGTCTTCTATGTCTCCTCCTCCTCCTACTACTACTAATTTTACACCTTCTCCTCCTCCTCCTCTTCTTCCTCCTCCTCCTCCTCCTCCTCCTCCTCCTTCTCTTCTCCTCCTCCTCTTCTTGCTTTACTATCCTTATCCTTCAGCATGTAGAATTAGATCTCGTAGTCATAGTCTACTCCGTAACAAACAGCCCCGAAAGGACCATAAGGTGTGTTGCTGTTTGCTTTCCTTTGTACAGTATTCCTCCTCCTCCTCCTAGCAAGCCCAATTTATAGTCATTTGAAGAGGTTTACACAAGGAAAGGGTGAGAGCAGTGGAAATGAGTTACCTGAGAGGAGCATGTGGAGAGGCAGAAAAAGGAGGAAATGAAGGAGCGTTGTGGTGTTGGAAAGCGGAGAGGATACAGAATGAGAGACTGACTGGGAGAGTGTATGTGGGTGAAATGGAGGGGAGAGGGGCAGAGGGAGACCGAGGATGAGATGGAGAGATACAGTGCATGAGAAAGGGGGGGTATGAGTTGGAGGTAGGGCACATTGATGGTAAAAGACATTGTGACATGAAGGCGATTTGTTTGTGGCCACCCCTTTCAGTATTAAGGCGTCTATAGATAGATGGATAGATAGATAAAGAGATAGATAGACAGATAGACTTCAGTCCTCTCGCTGTCCCTTTCTTCCTCTCCTTTATTGTGTGTGTGTGTGTGGTGTGTGTGTGTGTGTGTGTGTGTGTGTGTGTGTGTGTGTGTGTGTAATTAGTGGACGGGTTGAGGGTCAGGCAATGATTCGTTTTTGAGAGAAATCGATCAAAGTCAAAGATTTGGCCCTTTGACCGATTAGAGAGAGGAGTTTGTCGCTGGCTAGTTCTTATTTAATTCTCTCTCTCTCTCTCTCTCTCTCTCTCTCTCTCTCTCTCTCTCTCTCTCTCTCTCTCTCTCATCTTTGGGTGGCGAAACAGGTCGAGATGATGGTGATGATTATGATAATGATGGAAAAATAAGGTAAAGATGATGATGATGATAATGATGATAATTGTTTATTATTATTATTATTATTATTATTATTATTACTACTACTACTACTACTATTACTGCTACTACCACTACTATTTTTTACAGATGTACACTATGCGGACGTGGGTCTTAACATGGATGGTGACGGGGACAACTATGGTATGGGCACAGAATTCCTCCTATGAGCTGCCCGTCGCTAGGGTCATCCGTCAGATCAGCTTCCCGGGAGCAGGTCAGTAGGGGCTTCACATGTCACCACTTGGGTACCAAAAGGAGGGCCAGGATTAACGCTCCCACAGGCTACTTCTCTCGTGTACAGGCCACTTCTCTCCTGTGCATCGTTTATTCAGATTAGGAAGAGGGTGCGAGGAGTGGAGGGTAGTGAAGGAGTGGAGGGGAGTGGAAGAGTGGATGGCTGATGTGAAGGAAGCAAGGAGGGAAGGGTGGGAGGGAGGTGGCGAGAAGGAGGAGGGTTAATGAGTGTCTGTCAGATGACATCAATATAGTAATAATAATAATAATAATCTATTGTAATTTATATTGATCCGATTTCTGTATATTTGTTTTTTTGTTATCGGAGGCAATTTTTGTTACAGCAAGGCACCGTTAAAATGCTCTACCTTGAAGAATAAAACAATTTCCAGTCCAATCGGGCCACCAGTTCCCGAGTTATGAGTCATTTCTGGTCTTTTGCTTCAAATGTAGTACAGTAGGCGATTTGCTTTTGGTGGAGGGATGGATTCGTCCTTGGTCAGGCATTGAAGTTACCAGCATGACGGAAGAGAGAAGAGTGACGTGTTGGTTGTATTAGCACTCTCTCGCCTCTCCTTCCTCCCTCCTTATACTCCTAAAATAAAATTGTATAGTATAGTGCTATAGCATATTATAGTATAAAAGCAAACACTGCTATCCTGCCTCTCTCTCTCTCTCTCTCTCTCTCTCTCTCTCTCTCTCTCTCTCTCTTCTCAACGGATTTCGCACCAAAATAAAAATAAGGGGCAATTCCTCGCTCCGCCTCGCTGACGGCATGAGTCTTGAAAATTTCTGTCACCTTTCGACTGAAGAAAGGAAGTGACTTGACATCGAGCGGAGGCCCCCGAGGGTAGCCTTTAAGCGAATAATAATAATTAAAAGAAAATAATAATAATAATAATAATAATAATAATAATGAGAATAAAAATGGTAATAATAATAATAGTAAGAATGATAAATGATACTACTACTACCACTGTTACTACTACTAGTACACTGTTAAGGAGAGGCATCAGGAATTAGAGTGGATATATAATAATAATAATAATAATAATAATAATAAAAATAATAATAATAATAATAATAATTCCACTACTATTACTACTACTACTACTACTACTACTACTACTACACTGTTCAGGAGAGGCATCAGGAATTAGAGTGGATGTATGTAGCCTTCATAAACCCCTTTAATGAAAGAAATCTCTACCAAAGATGAATATAAATGTTAGTACGTATGGAGAATGGAAAAAGGGTGCGTGTGTGCGTGTGTGTGTGTGTGTGTGTGTGTGTGAGAGAGAGAGAGAGAGAAAGATTGGTATTCAGATGCCTTGGTGTTTGGCCTTGCAGTACAGTCAGATACAAATGTTAGTTACCCTTTCCTAACTCTTTCACGGCTGGGTCTAGGTCTTGTTTACTTCTCTCTCTCTCCTTCAAATATCCACGACTCCAACGATGAGAGAGGCAGGAGAGGTGATGATGATGATGATGGTGATGGTGGTGATGATGATGATGATGATGATGATAGTGGTGATGACGATGGTGATAATGATAATGGTGGTGATGATGATGATAATGATGATGGTGATGATGATGATGATGGAGATGATGATGGTGGTGATGATGATGATGATGACGATGGTGATAATGATAATGGTGGTGATGATGGTGATGATGAGGGCGGTGATGATGGTGATTGTGATGATGATGGTGGTGATGATGATAGTGGTGATGCTGCTGATGATGGTGATAATGATAATGGTGGTGATGATGATGATGACGGTGATGATGACGTTGATGATGACGTTGATGATTGTGATGATGATGGTGGTGATGCTGATGATTGTGATGATGATAGTGGTGATGCTGATGATTGTGATGATGATGGTGGTGATGCTGATGATTGTGATGATGATGGTGGTGATGCTGATGATTGTGATAATGATGGTGGTGATGCTGATGATTGTGATGATGACGTTGATGCTGATGATGATTGTGATGATGATGGTGGTGATGATGATGGGTTGCCGGTAGTATTTTTCCCAGGAGCTACCCAAGGACGACCTGGACGACCTAGTGGAGGGTTTGTACGACCAGGCGGACGACCAGGAGGGAATATACAACGACCTGCATTTCCTGGAGGAGGAGGTGGAGGTGGAGGTGGAGGACGAGGTGCTGGAGGTGGAGGACGAGGTGCTGGAGGTGGAGGACGAGGTGCTGGAGGTGGATGCGTCTGTCAGGCCATAGTCAACTGTGCACCAGAATTGAACCAGGTTTGTGCTATATGGGGTGGAGGGATGAGCAGAGGAGAGGGGGTGGAGGGATGGAGTGGAGAGGCAGAGGAGAGGGGGTGGAGGGATGGAGTGGAGAGGCAGAGGAGAGGGGGTGGAGGGATGGAGTGGAGAGGTGTAGGAGAGGAGGTGGAGGGATGGAGTGGAGAGGTGTAGGAGAGGGGGTGAAGGGATGGAGTGGAGAGGCAGAGGAGAGGGGGTGGAGGGATGGAGTGGAGAGGCAGAGGAGAGGGGGTGGAGGGATGGAGTGGAGAGGTGTAGGAGAGGGGGTGGAGGGATGGAGTGGAGAGGCAGAGGAGAGGGGATGGAGTGGGGAGGCAGAGGAGAGGGGGTGGAGGGATGGATTGGAGAGGTGTAGGAGAGGGGGTGGAGGGATGGAGTGGAGAGGTATAGGAGAGGGGGTGGAGGGATGGAGTGGAGAGGCATAGGAGAGGGGGTGGAGGGATGGAGTGGAGAGGCAGAGGAGAGGGGGTGGAGGGATGGAGTGGAGAGGCAGAGGAGAGGGGGTGGAGGGATGGAGTGGGGAGGCAGAGGAGAGGGGGTGGAGGGATGGAGTGGGGAGGCAGAGGAGAGGGGGTGGGGAGTGTCGGTTGGAGAGAGGGCAGTTTGATATCATAAATGAGAGTGGCGTGAATTTGAAGGCACGCAATGGAAGTGGCACAGAATTGATGGCACAGATATAGGGGTGGCAGGAATAGGGTGGCACAGACATTGAGGTGGCAGGAATAGGGTGGCACAGACATTGAGGTGGCAGGAATATGGTGGCACAGACATTGAGGTGGCAGGAATAGGGTGGCACAGATATTGAGGTGGCAGGACTATGGTGGCACAGACATTGAGGTGGCAGGACTATGGTGGCACAGATATTGAGTTGGCAGGACTATGGTGGCACAGATATTGAGGTGGCAGGACTATGGTGGCACAGATATTGAGGTGGCAGGAATATGGTGGCACAGACATTGAGGTGGCATAGATCTGATGCATATTCATTTATTCTGCTTTCTTTTTGTGTGTTATATAGTGAAGTTCTTTGTATACTGTATTATGAAAAACTGAATCATTGACTACTACTACTACTACTACCACTACTACCACCACTTTTATTCCCCCTGAGTGGCATTCTGTGAGTTATAAGCCCTAACCCATCCTTGGACTTCATCCCTAATGCCCCTTCCCTCCTCCCTTCAGATCCAACAAGGGTGCACACTCCCGGATAACAGCAAGGGCGTGTGCTGTCCGTCCACTACCCTGGCTTGTGAGTACTTTGTGTGTGTGTGTGTGTGTGTGTGTGTGTGTGTGTGTGTGTGTGTGTGTGAGTACTTCTTGTGTTTGTTTTATTACACGCGACGGCAAGACAGTGTGTGTGTGTGTGTGTGTGTGTGTGTGTGTGTGTGTGTGTGAGAGAGAGAGAGTACTTCTTGTGTTTATTTTATTACACGCGACCGCAAGACAGTGTGTGTGTGTGTGTGTGTGTGTGTGTGTGTGTGTGTGTGTGTGTGTGTGTGTGTGTGTGTGTGTGTGTGTGTGTGCGTACCTCTTGTGTTTATTTAGGTACTACACTTGATCGCTTGATGATGCTTTCTGTGAGTGTGTGTGTGTGTGTGTGTGTGTGTGTGTGTGTGTGTTTTATCTACCTATCCATCAGCAACCCTCACACACACACACCCCATCCTCTCTCTCCGCAGCCCAACCCTCTCAACAAGGTAAAGGTGACAATCGAATCCTGCCTCACGCACAGATCGACGTTCAGATGGACAGCCTCGACCCTAATAAGATAAATGAGGCTGTACAGAAGGGAGTCGACACCATCAAATCATTCGTCGGCATCGAAAGTAATATTGTCAGGTGAGAATGAATGACTAAGAGGGTGTATGTAGTGGAGGGAGGGAGGGGGAGACCGAGGATGAGGTGGAGGGATGGAGTTGAGAGGTATATGAGGGAGAGGGAAGTGAGTTGGGGGGGAGGACAGTGAAATGGCGAGGGACAGGGTGACGTGGAGGTGATTTGTTTGTGGCCACCCCGTATAAGGGATTAAGGCGTCTGGGAATAGATAGATAGATAGACAGAATGAAGAAGTGAAGGAACGTTGTGGGGTGGATGTGGATGTGGTTGTGAATATTAGGAGAAATACACTGAGGTGGTTTGGACATGTGGAGAGAATGGAGAATGAAAGACTGACTAAGAGGGTGTATGTAGGTGAGGTGGAGGGAGGGAGAGGGTGACCGAGGATGAGGTGGAAGGATGGTGAGGTATATGAGGGAGGCGGGAGTGAGCTGGGGGGAGGGCAGTCAAATGGTGGGTGACAGAGGGAGGGGGAGACCGAGGATGAGGTGGAGGGATGGAGTTGAGAGGTGTATGATGGAGGGGGGAGTGAGTTGCGGGGGTCAGTCAAATGGTGGGTGACAGAGCGACTTGGAGGCGTTTTGTCCGCGGCCACCCTTTGCGGGATTAGGGCGTCAGGCTATAGATAGAGAGATAGAGAATGATAATGCATGTGGACGTTTTTCGCGAACCTGTTACTGGTTATTAGTAAGATCTTGACGTACATGCAAACATACATACATACACAGATAGACAGAGAAGCACTGATAGATAGATGGATGGATAGATAGATTACATTCCTTCAGTTAAAGATATCAGTAGTTTTCTTTCTTTTGCTTTATTTAACGTTACTCTCTTTTATTCGTACTGAGAACACCTCCCAGAATCAGAGAGAGAGAGTGAGAGAGAGAGAGATGAGATTATGGACAAAAATGGTCTTCTTCATAATTATCCCATAAAATAATTCAATATTTGCTGTTCCGTGAAGACTGAATATTAGAACACCTTTTGGAATAGCATTTTAATATCAAAATTAACTTAGATAACCCTGTGGAACTTTCTAAATAATCATAATAATAATAATAATAATAACAATAATGATGATGATGATAATAATAATAATAATAATAATAATAGTAATAGTAATAATAATAATATCGCCTCCAGGAACAAGGTGCTGCTGCCTCCCAACTCGCCTGCCTCTAATCACCTCCACTTCTTCAAGATCAGCGACAGAGCCAAGAGCATGGACAAGGCTGCCAAGACCATCCTAGAGGCTTCCAAGAATATGCTGAAGGAGTGAGTAGGAGTGACCGTGTGGAGGGTCATTCTCTCTCTCTCTCTCTCTCTCTCTCTTCTCCTACTAATTTTTCTCTCAGACCTTTTATTTTTCCTGGTATTCTCTCTCTCTCTCTCTCTCTCTCTCTCTCTCTCTCTCTCTCTCTCTCTCTCTCTCTCTCTCTCTCTCAACAGGGCAGCTGGCATCCACTCACCTGATGTAGTGCTGCCTTCAGGTGACTCTACACTGATCGACAAGGCAAATAGTCTAGTGGATTAAGGTGTTGCAACTGAATGGGTCTTGTAAGAGAGAGAGAGACATTCCCGTGCTGGATGATGATGATGGTGTTGATGATAATAATTTTATTTTCGTTGGCATGGAAGGTTTCGTGTGATCTCTCCCTAAGAGATTTATTTAGCATATTCCGTCTTGACAGCTTGTTGTATTCTGACCACACCTGTCCTGACAACACCTGTCCTGACCACACCTGTCCTGACTACACCTGTCCTGACTACACCTGTCCTGACTACACCTGTCCTGACCACACCTGTCCTGACTACACCTGTCCTGACCACACCTGTCCTGACTACACCTGTCCTGACTACACCTGTCCTGACCACACCTGTCCTTCTCACCTGCAGCTTCCAACTCTCAGCACGGCAAGCGGGGCACGGGCTACGTACCATCCCCGTGGCCTCTACCGTGCTGGGTGACACGTGCCCCCGTAATCCCAGGTGCGACCCCGGGGCAAGGTACCGTAGCGCTGATGGCTCGTGCAACAACCCCCAACACCCGGCCTGGGGCATGAGTACCACACCCACCCAGAGAATAAACCCACCCACCTATGATGATGGTACGGCTCTCTCTCTCTCTCTCTCTCTCTCTCTCTCTTAGTGTGTGAGTGTGTGTATGACTGGCCCGTCCCTGGAGGCCCAATAACCCTCCTAGGCACCACACATACTGACGTCACCACTTCGGCGCCAATGCCCACGGTCCATATTAAACAACCCATATGCTAGAGCTGTCTCATTTAGAACTCTATGACTGTATGAGCAAGGACATTTTTTATTTTTAAGACATGGGAGGAGGTCTTGCAGAAAATCAGAAATCTGTTATCAATTCAACTGGACTGGAATCTCGTACTTGGCCCCTTGAACAGCAGATCACCTTTACAACCATCCTTTCATGTGCTCTGATCCTGTTCTCTCCCAGTGGCCTTGTCCTATAGTTCGTTCACTTAAACTTGGCTCATATTTTTATCCTTCTGCAGTGTATTTACCGTAACTCTAGCGGAAAAAGACGGTACTGCGGCTCTGCAACCTTTCCATAGCACTTCTTCGTGACTAGGGTTATATTCTTGTGTTTATCTTTTGCCATAAACCATAAGTCAAAATGGAAGGGTGACAGTTTTAGGCCGTGATGAAGTGTTCTGTTCTTATCGCTGGCGTGTCAACAACTTATCCTTATGTTTTTCTGTTCTTATCGCAGGCGTGTCAACAACTTATCCTTATGTTCTGCTGTTCTCGCAGGCGTGTCAGCTCCCCGGTCTCGAGGTGTCAGCGGCAATCAGCTCCCCAAGGAACGTCTAATCAGCAACACAGTCTTGGTGGATGTGAACAGCCCTGATCCCGTCTACACGTCCTCGGTCATGCAGTGGGGACAGTTCATGGATCACGATTCTGCACATGTACCATTCCACACCATGGGTACTGATCTCTGGTTGTTCCCTCTATCTATCTCTCTGTTAGTAGTCGCCATTTAACCACTGTCATATTCATTTTCTTTACGAGCCTCAAGTTATCGTCATTAATCCTGTCACCATCATCATCATCATCATCATCATCATCATCATCATCATTTTCCTTAAGAATCTCATTTTCATCAAGTTAGTCACTAAACTATCGTCATTATCATCATCGCTGTCATCATCATCATCATCACCATTTTCCTTATGAACCTCAAGTCATTTTCATCGTTAGTCTCTAAAACCAGCGTCAGTTCATCATCATCATCATCATCATTATCATCATCATTATTTTCCTTAAGAGCGTCAATTATTATCTAACCAAACTTAACCAGCACTAATCAAACCAAACCTCTCCTCTCCTAACCAAACCTAACGTGGCTAATCTGTAGAAACCAAACCTAACCTAACCTAAACAACCCAAACATAACCTAACCTAACCAAACCAAACCTAACCTAACCTAACCAAACCTAACCTAACCTAACCTAACCAAACCTAACCTAACCTAACCTAACCAAACCTAACCAAACCTAACCTAACCTAACCTAACCAAACCTAACCTAACCAAACCTAACCTAACCTAACCAAACCTAACCTAACCTAACCAAACCTAACCTAACCAAACCTAACCTAACCTAACCAAACCTAACCTAACCAAACCAAACCTAACCTAACCAAACCTAACCTAACCTAACCTAACCTAACCTAACCTAACCAAATCTAACCTAACCTAACCAAATCTGACCTAACCAAATCTAACCTAACCTAACCAAATCTAACCAAACCTAACCTAACCTAACCAAACCTAACCTAACCTAACCTAACCTAGCCTAACCCAAACAAGCCAAACTTAACCAAATCTAACCAAACCTAACCTAACCTAACCAAACCTAACCTAACCTAACCAAACCTAACCTAACCTAACCAAACCTAACCTAACCAAATCTAACCTAACCTAGCCTAACCCAAACAAGCCAAACTTAACCAAACCTAACCAAACCTAACCTAACCTAACCTAACCAAACCTAACCAGTCTCAACCTGACCTAACTTGACCTCCCCACAGAGAGCGGGGAGGGAATCGAGTGCTGTCCTGGAGGTCGTGAAGCCCAGGGAGCGCTCCGCCACCCCGAGTGCTGGCCCATTGACCTGACCGGCGACCCCTTCTACTCCAGCAGGGGCCGGACGTGTATGAACTTCGTCAGGAGTATGTTCGCCGTGGGGGCCGGCAGCGACTGTACCTTTGGCTACGCTGAGCAGGTGAGTCCAACCCTGTCTATCTGGCTGGCTGTCTATCTATCTATCTGTCTATCTGTCTATCTATATGTCCATCTATCTATCTCTTTATCTATCTATCCTTCTGTCTATCTATCTATCTATACAGTACATCACCTCATCCCTCCATCGCATTCTCAGTCTGCAGCTTTAGGTTAACTAGTTAGATAGCTGTGAAACTATCTATGTCTGTCTGTCTGTCTATCTGTTTATCTATCTATCTATCTATCTTTCTATAGCCAAAAGTCTTAATCCCGGAAGGACTGGCCACAAACAAATCGCCTCCATGTCACCCAGTCTGAGCCATCAAACTGCCCCCTCTCTAGCTCGCACACCCCCTCCTCGTATACATCTCCTCCCCATCCCTCCATCTCATCCTCGGCCTTCCGCTCCAGTTTATCAGTCTGCCTATCTATCTGTCTATCTGTCTATCTATCTGTCTGTGTGTGTGTTTATAGCCATCTCTCACTCCCCCTCCCTCTCTCACTTGCTTATTCTCTCAGATCTAAAGGGATATTTCTCTCTCTCTCTCTCTCTCTCTCTCTCTCTCTCTCTCTCTTTATCTATCCATCCACCTTTATGTTCCATCTGTCTACCTATCTATCTTTCTATTTATCTATCTGTCTATCAATCTATCTATCTATCTATCTGTCTGTACATTTGTCTGTCTGTCCGTCTGTCAGTGTATGTATGTATGTATGTACGTATGTATGTCTCTATATATGCCTTCCCGTCTATCTATCTATCTATCTATCTATCTATGTGTCTGCATCTATCCCTCTGTCTCTGTCTTTTTCTATCTGTCTATCTATCGGTCTATCTATCTGCCTATCCATCTATGCCTGTAGGTATGTAGCCTTTTATCTATCCATCTATCTACCTTCCACCCGTCTATCCATCTATCTGCCTACCTTCCACCTATCTATCCATCTATCTATCAATTTAGCCACCTATCTGTCCATCTATCTATCAATTAATCTACCTGACTACCACCTATCTATCCATCTATCTATCCACCCATCTATCCATCTATCTATCAATTTATCTATCTACCTTCCACCTATCTATCCATCCATCTATCCACCTATCCATCTATCTAGCCACCTATCCTTCCACCCATCTATCTATCTATCCCGCAGTTAAATCAAATCACCCACTGGATAGACGCGTCCAACGTGTACGGGTCTAACGCAGAGGAGCAGAGGGCGCTGAGGCGAGGTCAGGGGGGGCTCCTGAAGACGTCCCAGGGCAGCCCAGGTCTCTTGCCCATTGACCCCGACCCAGGACGAGACTGCGAGGCGGCTGACAGAGGCGCGAAGTGCTATCTGGCAGGTACGTGTGATGGATAGATAGATGGATGGATTTGGGTAGATAGATGGACAGATGGACAGAGATAGATATATGGATAGAGGTAGATAGATGGATAGATGGAGAGAGATAGATAGGTGGATAGAAGTAGATAGATGGATGGATAGATAGAGATAGGCAGATAGATAGATAGATTGATGGATGGATAGATAGATATATGAACGTATAGATGGAGGTAGGTAGATGGATAGATAGACTGGTAGATGGATAGATAGGATGGAAGATGGATCAATAAACTGATACACATTCTTCCCTTTGCACTTCCTCGTGACTAGCGCAATATTCTAGTGCTAATCTCTGTCAGAACTCGGCATGCAAGAGAGACGGAAGTGTTAGGCCAGGTGAAGGGAGTATATGAGGGAGGGGGTGTGTGTGAGCTGGGAGCAGGGCAGTGAAATGGCTGGGGACAGGGCGACAGGGAGGCGATTTGTTTGTGGCCACCCCTTGCAGAATTGAGGCGCCTGGCAATAGATAGACAGATAGATAGTGAAAGGAGTGTAACAATACCTTTTTTCCTTCCACAGGTGATTCCAGAGTTAATGAACAACCAGGTCTGACTGCAATACACACGCTATGGATGCGGCAACACAACGGCGTGGCGCAGGAATTGCAGAGCATCCACCCCGAATGGGACGACGAGAGGGTGTTCCAAGAGGCTAGAAGGATTATTATAGCACAGATCCAGCACATCACCTATAATGAGTGGCTGCCTATCATCGTGGGTGAGTGGAATTATAGCACTTCACCTATAATGAGTGGCTGCCTGTCATCGTGGGTGAGTGGAATTATAGCACATCACCTATAATGAGTGGCTGCCTATCATCGTGGGTGAGTGGAATTATAGCACATCGCCCATAATGAGTGGCTGCCTATCATCGTGGGTGAGTGGGAATCAGATGTTGGAAGTACTGTCGTGGGATTCTAGGCAGACGAAACGTAATATGAAGTCCCGAGAAGGAGCCTCAGTATTCAGGGACCTAACAGAAATGCCGCAAGAGACTGCAGGTTGGAAAGCAGCCGCCAGGTGGGGAAAAAGCCAACTAATGCAAGCGTGATGTCGTCCTTACAATATAAATATGTTCTGTGATGTGCAGCTACAATAACATCGCTTAAATATTGTAATCTTCAAGTCAGCTCTTCCCTGTTCCCTTTGTGGCCAGGAATTTCATATCACCTTTCAGCATTGACGTCCTACAACAAGACGCCTTCCTTTTGATGAACCCAAGTCGTCTGTATGTAAGGAATATGAAAGGGCAAAGTGAAGTATTGGACTGAAATTGGGAGAAATGAAAGGGCAAAGTGAGGTATTGGATTGAAACTGTTAACTAATCCTTTTCCTCTTATTTCAGGGGACAGTTTCATGAGATCCTTCGGTATCAACGTGCTGCAACAAGGCTACAGCTTCGACTACAATCCCAACCTCAACCCCAGCATGAACAGCGAATTCTCCACGGCAGCCTTCAGATTCGGTCACTCTATGGTGCAGGGGACGCTGAGGTGAGGCGGGCACAGGTGGTGGAGGAGAGAGAGAGAGGGATGAAAAGATGTTAGTGAGAAGGGAACAAAAGATGGCGAAGAGGAAGGGACATGAAGTTTAACGGAGGAGGGCATGGAAGAGAGAGAGAGAGGGGGCGGGGGGATGTAAAGATAGTTGGAAGAGAACAGAAGATGGCGAAGAGAAGGGGGACATGAAGTTTAACATACCTATTCGAGTGACTCTAGTTTCCGTAATACCTTTTCCCTAGTAACTTATTCTATATATTTAACGTCGGTATGCTTTTCTATGTTATTGAAACAAACTAGGTCGATATTAACGCCCACACTTTCCCTCGTTTCCTCACCTCTGTCCTCACCGCTTCTGTATTTCCATCTCTCTCACCCAATTCATCCAGTCTGTCACTCTGCTCCTGTCTGCTTTACCATACTCAGGGGCGCAGTCAGGAGTTTGTTATGGGGGGGACAGAATTTTGATTGTCATTATTTTTGGGTTTCATCTGCTTGGAAGACATTATAATAGTCTACAGATTATAACTTTAACTCTCCTTTTTATTGGGTTTCTACGTTGTGGCGGAGACCTATTTTGCTGATTCTTTCATCCTTTCCTTTCTTCTGCCCAAATACTTTTCATTTTGATGCCACTCCTTCCTATCTTCACCAATTTCCTTCAGACTTGGCACAGTTGTTCCTTAGGCAAATACCTTTAAGCACCATTTTTAGTTTTACATATATATATCTAAAGGGAATGATGGATCAAATGTCAGTCCATGAAAACAGCCAAGGTTGGGGATCCTGTATTTTCGTATGTTCATTAATCACCGTAATAATTTGTAAAGAGGTATGGCAGTGTACTATAGCTGTGTGGATGTACAGAAATATGACAGTGTTCTATAGCTGTGTGGAGACCATCTTGCATTCACTCTGTAATCTTGACAGTCTTTATTTACTGTCCATCTCTCCTTCCTCCAGCCTTTTACCTTCTCTCTTCCCTCGGCATTCTGTCTCCTTTTCGGTGCTGGAGAGAGTCGCCTTCGCGTGGTGACTCTGACAACCAGGTAGCTCCACTGCCCAGTTATACATATGTCACTCACGTACCTAGCTCTCCCCCGAATAACGAATGATGAGTAGAAAGGTAAGCTCAGCCTGAAGTCCACAGGGTTCGCCTCTAAATGACCCAGGAGCAGAAACAACAGCAATAATCTTGACCCGTATACTAGCCAGTTCATGATGCTCCCTAACACTTTTTCCTAAGCCATTCGTTTTGCTCATTACACCTTACCTCCCATTCTGTGTTACAAAAATCCTTCCAGTATCGCCATAATCTGCATAAATAACGTACAGAAGGATATAACCCAGCCATATCCAGAAATAAATCGCTAAGCAGGAGGGGTTGGGGAGACTAAGGGCCCTTCTCTTCCCTCCTACAGGCTCTTCTCGCGATCGGGGTCCATCTCTTCCATCCGACTACGCGACCACTTCCAGTCCCCGCACCTCATTCAGCTGGAGGGCAGGTATGACGATATTGTGAGGAGCTTTACGCAGTTGCCCCCCCAGAGGTTCGACTCTTTCGTTACCCAGGACCTCTCCAATCATCTCTTCCAGGTGAGTTGGGAGAGAGAGAGAGAGTCTGAGCAATAAACACAGAGGAATTAAAGAGAGAGAGAGAAGGGGGGTAGCAGCAGGAGGAGAGAAGGCGAAATTTACAGAGAGAGAGAGAGAGAGAGAGACTGGGCTGGAAAGAAATAAGGAATGGAGAGAAAGGATGAGAGAATGGAATAAAGAAATGGAGGGAATGAGGGAATTCTCTCTCTCTCTCTCTCTCTCTCTCTCTCTCTCTCTTCCAGGTGAGTTACGAGAGAGAGAGAGAGAGACTGGGCTGGAGAGAAGAAATGAATGGAGAGAATGGAGTAAAGAAATGGAGGAAATGAGGGAATCTCTCTCTCTTTCTCTCTCTCTCTCTCTCAAACCCTGGAGTACCACCGAAGCATGTGACAAATATTCACTCAGATCAGATAAGAAAAACTAAGGAACTGAACCGAGAATTCAAACTTATATTTTTAGCCGTAGAGAGGAGGCCATGGATACGATCAGACACCTCTTTCGTGAGCTGATAGTCGCCTTTCTGACGCACTGACAGGCGAAGTGAGGGCTGTCTAGAAAGAAAGGAGAAATGTATATACGTGTTAGAATATTGGGCTTGTGAGGAGGAGCGAGGATGATGGAGCACTAAATGTTTGAGTGATGGTGTGCTGCGTGGTACTGATGTTATGTGGTTCTTACATACGCTCTCATTTCTTGTGTGTGTGTGTGTGTGTGTGTGTGTGTGTGTGTGTGTGTGTGTGTGTGTGTGTGTGCAGTACTATGTCCGCTGTATGGGTCTGTGTTTTGTGTGTGTGTGTGTGTGTGTGTGTGTGTGTGTGTGTGTGTGTGTGTGTGTGTGTGCAGTACTATGTTAGCTGTATGGGTCTGTGTTTTGTGTGTATCTGCGTGTGCATGTGTGTGTGTGTGTGTGTGTGTGTGTGTGTGTGTGTGTGTGCAGTACTATGTTAGCTGTGTGGGTCTGTGTTTTGTGTGTATCTGCGTGTGCATGTGTGTGTGTGTGTGTGTGTGTGTGTGTGTGTGTGTGTGTGTGTGTATCTGCGTGTGTGTGTGCGTATCTGCGTGTGTGTGTGTGTGTGTGTGTGTGCAGTCCTATGTCCACTGTATGGATCTGTGTTTTGTGTGTATCTGCGTGTGCATGTGTGTTCTAGTGCTTTTTCTTACCTCCTCCACCACATCCTCTCTCTCACAGCGGCGTTCCCCAAGGCTCAGTACTTGGACCGATACTTTTTATTATCTATATAAATGATATTGATGAGGGTCTAAATTGTAAGGTATCCAAATTTGCAGATGATACTAAAATAACAAGTAAAGTCACTTCAAAATTACAGTGGCAGTAGTTACAAAATGACCTTAACACTTTAGCAAGCTGGGCAGAAAAATGGCAAATGAAATTCAACACAGAAAAATGTAAAGTACTTCATATTGGAAGTAACAATGTCCATGCAAATTACAAAATGAACAATATTCAGTTATCAAGTACAGACAGTGAAAAGGATCTTGGTGTGATAATATCAAATGACCTAAAACCAAGCAAGCAGTGTACCGAGGCGGTTAAAATTGCAAACAAGCTAGTGGGTTTTATTGGAAGAACTTTCGAGTTTAAATTGGAAAAAGTCATACTTGCCTTGTACAACTCGCTAGTGCACCCCCATCTTGAGTATTGTGTGCAATTCTGGTCACTGTACTACAGAAAGGACATTGAAAAATTAGAGTAAATTCAGCGAAGAATCACAAAAATGATACCACGACTTAGAAACAAACCATATGAGGAACGCCTTGAAGAACTTAAATTATTTAGCCTAACGAAGCGCAGGTTAAGAGGGGACCTCATTGAAGTTTTCAAAATCATGAAGGGATATGACAACTTACACATGAATAAATAATTTGATATAGACCGGTCGAGTCAAACCAGAAGTAATGGCTGCAAAATTATGGGAAAACGATTCCAATCCCACGAAGCAAAATACTTCTTCTTTAACAGAGTTGTAAATATCTGGAACAGATTACCCTCAGATACCGTGAACAGTATCTCAATTGAGACATTCAAAGACAAATTAGACAAATATTTGCACGAGAATCCTCAGCTGACTCTTTTTCTGTCCGAATAACTTGCTTTTATAGCTACGGTACATGTAAGTTCATGCCCCTTTTGTCTACAAGACACCCCGTAAACAATGTACCCGTACATAGTGTTGCGTCACGATATTATACATTTTCAATTTATTCAGTGCAAACAAAGCAATATAAGCACAGATTAGGATCTGCACAGATAACCCTGAGTTAATGGTCACTACTCTTACTTTCGACCTGTGATGGGCTGTGGATCACTGAGGGTCCCTGTTAGTCAAGCGACCACCATCGGGATTTTTTAAATGTACCAGGGGTCACTGCTTCAGGATGAAACTTGTGTACTTGTCCCATATGGGAGAATTCCCTGTCTCAGTGGAGTGAACGGAGCTAGGGCCTGATTGACTGCTGCCTACCTTAAAAGCGCCAGGCAAGGCTGCCGCACCACCCCTAAACATCCACACTGTGCAGTCCCCTCGAGTCTACAGGACATCCCGTAAACTTAACATAGCATCACGTCACGTCATTATACGTTTTTCGATTTACCCAAAGCAAATGAGGTAATATACACTAAGCACAGATTAGGATCTGCACAGATAACCCTGAGTTAACGGTCACTACTGTTACTTTCGACCTGTGATGGGATGTGGATCACTGAGGGTCCCTGTTTGTCAAGTGACCACCATCGGGATTTTTTTAATGTACCAGGGGTCACTGCTTCAGGATGAAACTTGTGTACTTGTCCCACATGGGAGAGTTCCTTGTCTCAGTGGAGTGAATGGAGCTATTGCCCGATTGACTGCTGCCTACCTTAAAAGCGCCAGGCAAGGCTGCTGCACCACCCCTAAACATCCACACTGTGCAGTGTGTAGCTTCCACGTTATGTCCACAGACGTCCCATTAACTCAATGTACTGGTTTATAATGTCATGCCGTAACTATTATTTTATTTGTTTACTTTCTCTTTCAGGTTACTCTATCGGGTAGCTTATAGATGAAGTATTATAGAATGTGACTTTTCCTTTCCAGTGTTTCCTATAAAATTTCCATGTCAGTTTTTCCATGCTGCATGGTGGTTTTTCTCACTTTTTCCTGGAGGGTTTGGTGGTGGGGGGAGCCTTCTTGCTTTACTATCCTTATCCTTCAACATGTAGAGTTAGATCTTGTAGTCATAGTTTTCTCTAACAAGCAGCCTCGAAAGGACCATAAGGTCTGTTGCTGTTTGCTTTCCTGTGTAATCCTGTGTAATCCGTCTCCCCCGGCACCCCCTCTACACCCAGACCATTCGCTTCGACTTCGGTATGGACCTAATGAGCATCAACATACACCGCGGGCGGGACCACGGCCTCGCCACCTACAACGACATGAGGCAGGTGTGCGGTCTCGGAAGGGCCAGGGACTTCAGCGACTTTGGAGACCAGATAGCCCCAGAGGTGAGTGCTGTGAGATAGATAGATAGATAGATAGATGGATGGATGGATGGATGGATAGATAGATAGATAGATAGATAGTGCTGCGGGATAGATAGATAGATAGATAGAGTGCTTAGGGATAGATAGATAGATAGAGTGCTTAGGGACAGATAGATAGATAGATAGAGTGCTTAGGGATAGATAGATAGATAGATAGAGTGCTTAGGGATAGATAGATAGATAGAGTGCTTAAGGATAGATAGATAGATAGATAGATATTGACAATAAAAATACATCCACAGAATATAACCATGCACAGTAAAACAAAAAAAAAAAGTTCCAAGTGCAGACGCAAACATTAAACACAGGAAGACAACACTAATACAAACCACATACTACGTTGGGTGGTAACCATATCAATCAAATGGATCTCTGGTGGTCTAGAGGGTTAAGGCAACGATCCCTAGCCCCCTCCAGCTCAGGTGATGATTGGCTGTAGTCACATTGGATGGTTAATTTGTCTAGTAACCAAGGAGATTTCATTCCTGCCTCAAAACTAAGGTTAGCTGAAGTGTGTGTGTGTGTGTGTGTGTGTGTGTGTGTATCAGAATTTCTTTTCCTGTCCTCAATATTCATCTACATTTTGTCTCCCTCTTCTTCAACCTCTCCAAACCTTCCCCCTTCTCACCTGTCTCCCTCTCTCTCTCTCTCTCTCTCTCTCTCTCTCTCTCTCTCTGGAACCTTAACCCTTTTTACCAATCCATTCACTAACGCACCTCCAAGCTCCTTCCATCTCTACCTCCGTCTCCTCCAACCCTTCCTCCAGCCTCACCAACCCTCATCTACCCCCAGAAAGTGCAGAATCTACGCCGAGTCTACGAGAGCGTTGATGACGTGGACTTTTTCGTGGGAGGTATGTCAGAAGAGCCTGTGTCCGGGGGTATCCTTGGCTGGACCTTCCTCTGCGTTGTAGGGGACCAGTTTGCCAGGCTGAAGAAGGGAGACCGCTTCTTCTACGACCTTGGGGGGCAGCCTGGGTCTTTCTCTGAGCGTAAGTGGTGGATTTGGGTCTGTCTGTGCCTCTCTGTGTCTGTCTGTGTCTCTGTGCTCATAGCTCTGTTCCTTTGTCTGTCTTTCTGTCTCTGTCGAAGAAGGAGATCGCTTCTTCTACGATCTTGCGGGGCAGTCTGGGTCTTCCTCCAAGTGTAAGTCTCTCTCTCTCTCTCTCTCTCCATACATACATACATTATATATATATATATATATATATATATATATATATATATATATATATATATATATATATATATATATATATATATATATATATATATATATATATATATATATTTTTTTTTTTTTTTTTTTTGGACAAAATAAGATCGATATTTCTCCAGTTTGGTACACTCAGGATCTGCCAGAAATTTTTTTTTTTTTCAACTAGTATAAAAAATGCATGTAGCTTTCTTCCCGCAGTCAAATAACCCCTCTAAAAAAAAATGTAATTACCAGAAAAAATGTCCTATGCCGCTGATAAGTACAGTACAAGACGCAGGTTGGTTCAGATATATAACTCCCTCTTTTCCACTCCATTGGCTGGCTTCTTGCGTGTTGCGTGTACGGCCCTGGCAGCGTTATCAGTGTCTATCTCCCGCATCATTTCTTCATCTGGTAGCGCCACTGCATGGTTATACAGGCGTCCGTAGGATACTTACTTGTCCCCCGAAAGGGTAATGGTGGACTGCAGGAGAGGCCAGGAGTCCATCAGGTTTACCGTTCAAATAAGTCTGGGAACAACGACAACAACCACAGCTACAGGTACTACTACTACTACTACTACTACTACTACTACTACTACTACTACTACTAAACTCAAGTAACAATAAACAAGACCAACAAGGACAAGATTTAAAAAGTGCGTCATTGGAGTGAAGGTATTAGTAAAGAATATGACTGGCCTTTTCAATTCAGTCTCTTCAGCTAACGTTGTACCGGTGTAAAGATTATTATTATTATTATTATTATTATTATTATTGGTAGTAGTAGTAGTAGAAGTAGTAGTAGTAATAATAGTGGTAGTGGCTGTGGTAGTAGTAGTAGTAATAGAAGTAGTAATAGTGGTGGTGGTGGTAGCAGTAGTAGTAGTGGTAGTCGTAGTAGTAGTAGTAGTAGTAAAAGTTGTTGTTGCTGATGAAGGATAATAGTAGTAGTAATAGTAGTAGCAATAGTTGTTGTTGCTGTTGTTATAGTAGTACCAATAGTGGCCGTAGTAGCGGTAGTAATAGCAGTAGTAGTAGTAGTTGTTGTTGTTTTTGTTGATGTTGTTGCAGTAGCAGTAGCATCCCCAGGTTCATCTGAAACGTGAACCCAGAGGACTGCAGGCTGAAGTTGCCTCCATCCTGCCGTCCACCATCCTCCTTGTAGGGGATAGGCAGGTAGCTTTGGGACACTTGTATAGCCTGGCAGTTGCTCCCCCCGGTTACATCAGTGCCACCACACGTAGGCAGATTGAAAAACATACAAAATAATACTACTACTACCACTGCCACACTCACGCCCACACCAGCACACAGCCATCCCCGCAAAGCATAGGGTACCGTCAGAGGGGCGTCTAGTGGAGGACCTTGTGCTGACCAACGTATGTATTGTTCTCCTCATTTCCACAGCCCAGCTTCAGGAGGTTCGTAAGACCTCTTGGGCCAGGATTCTGTGCGACAACTCCAACATCGAAGCAGTGCAGCCCCTTGCCTTCCTTCAGACACAGAGCGTCTAGTGAGTAATGGTGATGTTTACATAAAAAGATGATGATGATGATGATGGCGATGATTGATGGGAAGGAGAATGAGGAGGAGGAGGAAGAGAAGGAGGAATGTGAATATTTTAATTTCTGTGGATCCAGGGTTAAGATGATGATGATGATAGTAATAATGATAACGGTAATAACGATAATGGTGATAGTAATAATGATAACAATAATAACGATAATGATGGTTACTTAAGCCTGTTTCCCTTTCCTTACAGCAACCAGCCAGTCAGTTGCCAGAGCAGTTCTATCCCTCGACCCAACTTCTCAGTGTGGTGAGGTGTGCAGGTGACAGAGCCCTGAGACTTGAACACACCACGTCACCTTACACCTCTATGTACCTTTCCACACCTCTTTTACCTTTCTGTATCCCTAGTTTTTGGTTAGATCTTCCTTAAGACCCGTCCACACCAATTGCTTGCTGGTGCGGGCAGGAGTTCTGTAACACTGTACCCCATACAAGTTCTCTCCCGCAATCCCCTGCGTCCAGTGGGGCAACATGTATAGGTTACGATGATACCAAACTACCGCCTGCACCCGCCTGCACCAACAAGCTCTTGGTGTGGACGCGACCGTATTTGCTAGTATATCTGTTAGTACATCTCATTTACTATTAATTTCTGCAACTCTTTACCTCTTCCCTCACCTCTCAAATTCATCCATTTACCTTTCCAAACTAATGGCTACCTCTGTGGAAGTCCTTTTTCCACACAAGAGGAACCCTGTGTGTGGGAGCGATAACCACGCACCTCTTGTAAACAACTGCCAGTGTCCAGGCCTGAGGATTTACTGTTATTCGGTGGCTAAAAGTTTTGATCAATTATTCAATCTTGTAACTTCTCATTCTGTGTAATAAATAGTCCATCTGAAAGACATTATAATAACAACTACCGCTTCTGACTGCATAGACGATTGTACTGTACATAAGTTTGGTATGTGTTCATGTAAATTGTAAGAAATTATAATTATTTTCAGTGCAGGGAACTATCTCTACGGAATCTCTAAAAAAAAGTATGAGGGACTGAGGTGTAATATGAGTAGAATCACACTATACTCCAGGTATTTTCATTAACCTAATTTGGAAGTGGGGTTGGTGGAGGATTAGTGCCCCTCCCTGTAAAACAATTAACTCTAAGCCCTTGGCCACCCCGTTTGGGATACATGGCGTCTGGCAATGAATGAAAAATGAATGATTAAGTGAATTAGGGTTTTCATTTTAATTTCCCTCTATTCAGTGCCATGAGAAAAATAAAAGCAACGGGTAGGTGAGAAGAGATGGGTTTTGTGGACAAAGGAATGGCTGGGATGGGCTGGTGGGGGTAAGATAGGCTGGGATGGGCTGGTGGGGGTAAGATGGGCTGGGATGGGCTGGTGAAGGATGGGAGTAAGATAGGGTGGGGGTAAGGTAGGGCAGTGTACCCTGTGAAAATAGGTTTTGTAGAATTAGAGGTGTGGTGTGTAGTGCAGGTGTATTCTAGTGCTAATCTGTTTTTATAGTTCGGCATTCAAGATAAAGAGATGGCAATTTTAGGCCAAACTGAAGTGAACAGAGTATAGTGCCTAATTAAGCCTGCGTTTCGTCGTTCTTGGGCATTGTGTTCTCATGCATAGACACCTGAGCTTCACTTCCGGTCTACTCTGGCACCTGAGTAATTTCCAAAATGCTCGTTTTACCTCCGTAGACTTTGGCGCCAAAATTACAACGCACGTAGGCTACACTCATGTGCATATACTCGTGTGTGTGTGTGTGTGTGTGTGTGTGTGTTTACATTATATATATATATATATATATATATATATATATATATATATATATATATATATATATGAAGACATAGTCTGTCTTTTTGTTCATCTCTCTCTCTCTCTCTCTCTCTCAAATTGTGCGAAAGATGATATTCTGAGTCCTGGCAGTGGTGTGGGAGGTGGTGTGAGGCCTGGTACTGGTGTGGGTGGTGGTGTAAGGCCTGGTACTGGTGTGGGAGGTGGTGTAAGGCCTGGCAGTGGTGTGGGAGGCGGTGTAAGGCCTGGTACTGGTGTGGGAGGTGGTGTGAGGCCTGGTACTGGTGTGGGAGGTGGTGTAAGGCCTGGCAATGGTGTGGGAGGTGGTGTAAGGCCTGGTACTGGTGTGGGAGGTGGTGTGAGGCCTGGTACTGGTGTGGGAGGTGGTGTAAGGCCTGGCAGTGGTGTGGGAGGTGGTGTAAGGCCTGGTACTGGTGTGGGAGGTGGTGTGAGGCCTGGTACTGGTGTGGGAGGTGGTGTAAGGCCTGGTACTGGTGTGGGAGGCGGTATTCTGGAGCCAGGAAATGAGTGGTTCTGGTCGGGTTCTGTGTGGCCAAATAACTTCATTGCCAGACTTGAGAAAAACCGTGATTGGTGGGTTTATTTCTGTACCTCCGTCTGGACCACTATCGACCACTGCGACGAGAGAGAGAGAGAGAGAGAGCAGGGAGGGAGGGAGGAAAGAAAGGAAGAGCGAGAGAAAGATGCAAATGTTTATAGACAGATGAATTAGATTTAATATAGAGATATAAAAGTATAGAGACAGGCAAAAGATAAATAGATACATATATATATTTGATAGATAGATATACAAACGTAGATAGACATAGACAGACAATAGATAGATAGATAGATGGGGTACTCGGCATTCCATACTGAGAGAGAGAGAGAGAGGGTACTGGCTCTCACACCTTTACCTACGTGACTCAATAGCACCTGCCGTCGGGTCCTCAGATCTCTAATTAGCTATAAGGACAGGTGTGGCTGGGTCGCTTCTGGTTCATCTGCCGTGTGTGTGTGTGTGTGTGTGTGTGTGTGTTTAGGCCGGGAAATCTGATAATAATTACCTGTGCACACACCAGATCACCAACACCTGGCCTTTGGTTCCTTCTTCCATAAAAAAAAACCTTCCACCTTCCTTTCCTCCAATGCCTCTCTCCTCCACATTATTTGTTTCTCTCACTCTATATTAATTTTCCTCCTCACTTGTTTCATCCCCTTTTTTCCTTCTATATTTCGACTCTCTCTCTCTCTCTCTCTTCCTTCTATATTTCGACTCTCTCTCTCTCTCTCTCTCTCTCTCTCTCTCTCTCTCTTATATCCCCTTTTTATAACTCCTTCAACTCTGTTCTTCCCTTTTCATTCTTTTGTCTATCATTCCCTTTTCTTTATTTTTCTCTATAATATTTCTTTCTGTTCTTTCTTTCTTTCTTTAATTATTTTCTGTTTATCATAATTCTCCCTTTTCTCTGCTCTAGTTTTCTTGATCTTATTTTTCAACCTTAATTTTCTCTTTTCTTCCATTCCCTTCCTTCCTTTCTTTTTCCTTCCTTTCCTCTCGCTTTCTTGTTTTTTACTTTCCTCTTCCCTTCATCTCTCTCTCTCTCTCTCTCTCTCTCTCTCTCGTCTCTTTTTATGTTCTCTCTCTCTCTCTAATTCCTCCTTCTTTTCTCTTTGCTTCCTTTCGCTTCCCTTTCCTGTTTTCCTTTCCTTTCCTTGCCTCTTATCGTCTCTCTCTCTCTCTCTCTCTCTAATTCCATCGCTACAGGTGGGCTTTATAGTGGAATGAGACGGACAGCATTTTTCATAGTAGATACCGTAACACTTCTTCCCAAGCGATTTATTTTCTGATTCTTTACATACATGGTGCGGTAGGAATGAGTTGAAGGACCTCCCCCACCCTCCTTTTCTAGTAACACCACTTCCTTAGCTATTTATTTCTGCTTCTCTAACTCCATGAATGGCAGAAATGACCTGAAAGACGCTCCTCCCCCCAGTTTTTTTCTTTTTTCGTAACACCTCTTCCTCAGCGATTTACTTACTGAATTTGTAACTTTATGGCTTCGGCAAGACAGAGCTGAAGGGCCGAAGATTTCATAGTTTTAGATATCGTGAAGCTTTTTCCTTACCAATTTATTTCCTACATATAAACAGTATTCTTAGCGGTTTAAGTAACTCTAGCATCTTTTCTTTAATGCTCTCTCTCTCTCTCTCTCTCTCTCTCTCTCTCTGACACGTTGCTATATTCTTGCAGCTCATGTCCGAAACCTGGGGACATATTGAAAGGACATAGGCAACATACAGTATAGTGGAATATTTAGGTGTAATATACAAACTAAATAGCGAAGGAAAAAGTATCAAGAAGCCTCGACATTAAATAAAACACAAACATAAATAATAATATACGAGAAAAGTAAACGTTCTGAAATATTATGCCATGTTTCATATTGTTCAAAGGTAAATTAATTGATCCCGTGTCGGCATCATCAACATTGCTTCACCTGATGTCAACAAAGTATTTTCTGCACTTTAAATGGCCCCCACTAACTCTATATTTATGGCTACTGATCAAAATAGATACTGTGTTGTGTTGTATAATTAACCACGACATAGGAACGCTTTAGTTAGATGCATGGGCTAAATATTTCAAATCGCCAATTAAAAAAAAAATAAAAAAACGAATTGTCAACTGTGTCGGGCAGAAGTGGTGCTGTGTAACTATGACAACCCAGTCAGTGTATGGTTTGCTATTTAAGTGGGAGGTGTACATCCGTGCGCTGCTTAATTATTCGGCTATTTACGGTTTTGAATGTATTATTTGGCATGGATTTGCGTGTGTGTGCATCCCTAGCGTCAATGGGGAACTGGAGAAACAGCAAGGCGTCTGATATAGCTGGCGGCGCTGGTAAGTACGAGAGAGATGGTGTTAACGCAGGCCCGTGCTTAGGATTGTCCAAAACGAAGTGGTAAGTAACTAAATATGTGTCGCTATCTCTTCTCTGTTTGCACTTAACCCTTTCAGTCAAATTAAGTACTTCTCATTTTATTCTTGCTATTTTCGTATACTTTTCTTCAGTTTTGGAAGAGGAAATGGGTTGAGAAGGAATTAATAGAGACCGTTCTTTACCCAATTACTACAAATTGTTTATCAAAAGCAGAAGCGTCTGGACGTAGCAAGAATAACACAAGACATTGCCGTAGTGAAGGGTGAAGCATCATCAAGCACTGACGACAGCATAATTTAAGACGTCCTCAGGTTTATATTATATCGTAAGGATTTTCTTTTAGTGATCACATGGAGATATACCAGATACAATGCAATTTAACACTCGTATGTTTGAATTCACTGCCGATGGGATCCACTGAAGCACTCTATGATTGTGTCTTTCTACATAAGTTACCTACAGTGCATTAATACACCTGTGATGAAGTGATAATGACGCTGAGTGAAGGTGAATGCAGTCCATGAATGTTCCAGTGCACGTGTCCACCGCCCCCCTCCCTCCCTCCCTCCTCAGCACGGGCCTGCACGTGTTATTGTTCCTGAAGTGTTTGTAATGGCTTCATAGTTTGGTTGGAAGATTCGTGTGATATTACCTTCGTGAATTTTTCAGCTTTTATACTGTGCTGTGGATTTGCTCTGTTATACAGCGACCATTTATTTAACCCTCCATTTCCACTCCAGGCGACTGCTCGTGTCATGTGGGACTGCTCAGTGGTTTCAGTATTTATCCTGCATCGTTTATTCATATCTTATTCCAAATGCCTCAAGCACGCCCACACCAGCCGACTGAGCCTATACCGTCATGTTAGTATCAAGTGGAGCGCTGTTTACGGTCCGCCATCTTTATTTTCTCATGTGAACTTTTCCAGCCACTCAGTTTTATTTCCGGTAAAATATTTGTATTATATATTTAACTTTCAGTCGTACATGGAAGACGCCGCTTGAGCCTCAGCATCCAGGCAGGTTAGGTTAGGTTTGGTAAGGTTAGGTAGTTGTTATTGATCAACGAGAGATATGTATAACGGCAGGATGCTTTCTCGCATTAGGTCTGATCAGCTGCTCGGGTCAGGTGTGGGGAAGGGGATGGGTCCATTATGATGTAGCAGGGGTAAACCAGCCCTGCTGTCAGGTCCTGCTGCAGATGTCGCTGAATTGCACTGCTCAGTTGACCCGCGTGCGGTGAGGAGCAGTCCCTTCTTCCCTCAGAGGCTGAGACGAGTAAATGTGCGTGTGTGGATCTCGGCTGCCGCCCGTTAAGGAAGGGAAACAGCCTAGGTATATAGAGTCAGAGTTTTGTCTTTCAGTGAGGTATTTTGGTGATAGTTTTTAAAGATAACAGGAGGCCAGGGATGTACTGTCACAGGCAATCAACATAGCCTACGTGTACGGGAAGGTATATCACCGGGGGGGGGGGGACTTTACTTTGAAAATTTCGACGTTACCCGGATCTCCAAATGATTGCTTTGAAATATGCGTAGAACACAAGTATATGAGCATGCAGGGTGGGTTGTAAATAGCACTCCAGATGGTGTCCTCTGTGTTGCGGGGACGGCTGTGTCTGCTGGTGTGGGCGGGGGTGTGGCAGTGGGAGTAAGAAATGAATAAATGATGCAGGGTGGACTTTGACAACGCTAAGCCGTCTCTCTCTCTCTCTCTCTCTCTCTCTCTCTCTCTCTCTCTTTATTTTATATGTTGGAAGGGCAGACTCCAAAGAATGCACAAGTGGATGCATTTTATATTTTTATTTTTTGACAAGCACTAAAGCCTCAGCAAAAATAACATTGCTTCTTTACACACACCAGGGAAAGACTGGTTTAAGACTCAGCTGATTAGTATGTTTTGCCCGCCATCCATTAACACGTGTGACAGTGATTAGATGTGTGGAGTAAATGTGAGAGAGAGAGAAAGAGAGAGAGAGATTAACTTGTTCTTGAAGTGTATCAGTAGCAGTATTTTTGAGAGAGAGAGAGAGAGAGAGAGAGAGAGAGAGAGAGAGAGAGAGAGAGAGAGAGAGAGAGAGAGAGAGAGAGAGAGAGAGAGAGAGAGAGAGAGAGAGAGAGAGAGAGAGAGAGAGAGAGAGAGAGGGAGGGAGAGAGCGTTGAAAATACAAAAACACAGAAACATTAAGTGCAAAAACGAAAGCGGGGGACAGGGCGACATGGCGGCGATTTGTTTGTGGCCACCCCTTACGGGATTAAGGCGTCTGGCAATAGATAGATAGATAGTATAATAACTGGACGAAAACATGTGCACATGGACAGCAAAGAAGAGGATACCACAAGAGGGAGAACAAAAACGCGGGAGAAACTGAAGAAGACAGGAACGACAGCCCAAGAAGAGGGAAACAGAAAGGAACAGCGCGAGAGAGACAGGAGAGAAACAGCCAGAGAAACAGGAGCATGGTACAGGCTGAAGGAAAGACAAGCACACAGACAGCAAGGTAAAAGACAAGAGGGGGACATGAGAGACGTCGAAAAAGAAGACAGTAAAGAAAAAACATGAACCAAGGAATGGGCGAGGAAAACAAAGACACACAAGCAGTAAAAACAAAACTAACACGCTGAAGAAAACTGAAGAGGGGGGAAAAACAACATGGAAAGCAAGGACAAAAAAACAAAGGGTCAGCTGGAACTCCAAGAACACAAGAGCACAAAAACAAAATTGCGTGAGAGTCCGAAAAAAAGGTGAAAAACAAAAAAAAAAAGACAAAAAGACAAGCCTGGGACAGAAGCACACAGGAAGTACTGACAAACACAAAGAGGCAGTCAGAGTGATGGGGAAAAAATCGCGTAACTAACACGGACCTCACGCTTCCTCGTTCACCACCCCCAGGACACACACACACACACACACACACACACACACACACACACACACAGCGGCTCTCACTGACATCACCCGTAGGCGTGGTGGGGCGCGGCAGGGCAGGGAAGGGTTAGAAAAAGGTAGGGTTGGTGCTGGCCTTTGTGGGATAAGGAAAGGTTAGGCAGGCCTGAGCAGGGAAGGAAAGAGCAGGGCTAGGTAGGGATGGGATGGCAGGGCAGGCAGAGTAAGCTACAACACGGCAGGGAAGGGCAGGAAGAAATAATAATGGCAGGAGTAGAATGAGAAGGGAAGGACTGGGCAGGGGAGGGAGGAGAAGAGAAGGGAAAGGCAGGGCAAGGCAGGCGATGGTGGATGTAGGCGGAGAAAACTAGAGTTGGGCAGAAAATGAAGGGGTTGTACAGGGCAGGGTTAGTCAGGGAAAGGGAGGGCAGGGCAGGATAGAGTTCGACAATCAAAATGTGAAAAAAAAAGTAAGAATAAATGCCGTATGATAAATAAACACACACACACACACACACACACACACACACACACACACACACACACACGCGTGACGTAGCGAGCAGTGCAAGCAGGCAGAAGGGGTGATTAGTAGTTAAAGCATTACATAATACAGTATTGGATATACGTGATATGACCTTTCTCTTGATTTGTTTAATTTACAGTAATTTTCGGAAGTCTTAGCGCAAGATTTGTTACTCATGGAGGGTATTGCTTAACGAGAGAGAGAGAGAGAGAGAGAGAGAGAGAGAGAGAGAGAGAGAGAGAGAGAGAGAGAGAGAGAGAGAGAGAGAGAGAGAGATAGAGAGAGAGTACTAGCCCCATGTGTTTTGGCACAACCGACACACTAAATCCTAGTCTCTCTCTCTCTCTCTCTCAACCTTATATAATCCCCAACGCAGTTTTTTTCTCTAACCAATCAAGTTAAATCACTCTCAGCACTCGCTTAACAGTCCAGGTTTAATTGCCTATAAATACGACCCTCCAAATTTACATACAGTGCTTTCAGTCGACGATTCCCTCTATTAGCCTTCAATATAGCTGAACTAATGACGTGATTAAGGAGGGCAATTAGCAGCGCAGATCTTTCCTGTGTTTGTTAATCCCCCCATTGTACAATTAGGGTCATAAATTTGGGTACCTTTCCACTCTGTCTACCACAGACTTCAAGGCATATCCGTCACTTTACATCTCTGACTTTTAGAGTAGAATTAAATACACATCCTCTCTTTTCTCAGTCACTTTCCTCCCCCTCGCATCATGTCTGTCCAAACCACCCATGTGCAGAGAAATACCGTGAGTCTAAGCGCAGGAATGCTACCGAACAGAAGTGAGAAGCCAAAGAACTGAGATACTAGCGTGAGAGTTACCGATAACCAGGGAAACATGATGAACGTTTCTGAGTGTGGGAAAATTAGCCAGCAGAGACAGAACTACAAGAGGAGGAAATCACATGTGGCCAGAGAAACATACGAAGCCTCTTTCAACATAATCAACACAGGAAAGTGAGGAAGAGAAGAGGTGAAATATCAAAATCATCTTACCAAGCAACGTAACCTGACAGGCTCCTCTCATCGTAGGAATCTTAGCAGAAAGAGAATAGTGAGAAAAGGAATATTACAAGGGAATATTGAGAAAGGAATATCGGAGAGATGAGAATATTGAGGCAAGGAATATTAGCATGAAGAGGAAACTGATAAACGGAGAAGGGTAAATATTAGGAAGACTTTTGTGGTCGGCTGCATATCATGGCGCCTGTGAATGCCATCAGGTATGAAGCGCATCGGGTTGCTCCTTGTCGTCTTAAATTGGCTGTGCATGCAAACCCCTACCAGTTGACACACACACACACACACACACACACACACACACACACACACACACACACACACACACACACACACACACACACACACACATTCAATTGTTGCTTGTCCTCTTAAATTGGCTGTGCATGCAAACCCCTACCAGCAGGAACCGATTGACACAAACACACACACACACACACACACACACACACACACACACACACACACACACACACACACACACAGTCACATATAATGAGATACTTACACTGTCTGGCTCCTATGACTCACTTTCGTCTAAATAATATTCATCTTACATTGGCTGAAAAAGTACTAAACTTGTCCCAACCATGAAGGTGTTAAAAGTGACATTAAGGCTTGTATCCTCGTCGGTTTAGAAGGCTCCCTAGCGCCTCTTCCTTAGCGATTTGTTTTTGGATATGGTTACTACAATTTCGTACGTTATCTATGCAGAGTGAGACGATATTGGAATTATTTATGTAGCATGGGGACAGACAGTAAGGTACAGTAAACAAAATGAGTCACTTAGGAAAAGGTGTTAGGGAGCTTTTTAGAGAGTGTTTTATTGCAACTATTGTCAAGCGATTTTCATGAGCGGTGTGTGCAAGAGCCAAGCGTGTTCTATCTATCTATTGCCAGACGCCGTAATCCCGAAAGGGTGGCCACAAACAAATCGCCTCCATGTCGCCCTGTCCCCCGCCAATACACTGCCCTGCTTCAAGCTCACACCCCCCTCTCTCATATACCTCTCCACTCCATCCCTTCATCTCATCCTTGGCCTGCCCCCCCTCCATCTCACTCATACACTCTCCTCGTCAGTCTCTCACTCTCCATCCTCTCCACATGGCCAAACCACCTCACTTTACACTCAAATTCCTTCCAAAGTCCCCGTCTAATACAATGTGGGTCTTGGAGAGGGCCGCCTTCACGTGGTGGCATTCATAGATCCTGCCTGGGTATACAGATGTTCCTCACCTCCCTCCCTCTCTACAGAAAGGAGGATGGTGTAGTGCAGGAGGACAATATAAGCCTGCAGTCCACGGGGTTCACATTCTGATGCGTTTGGAGTTACGACGACGAAAATAACGACGATTTTTTATTTTTTTTATGGGTCCGACTCTGGGCATAGGTTTAACAGCCCGTTCTCTAAAGCCCAGCAGTCCTCCAACGTACCGCATACTTCCGCATGTCACCACTTCGGCGCTAACACCCACTGTCCATATTGAATACAAGCTAGGGCGTCTCATTTGCAAGTGTAGTAATACTGTAAACGCCCTTCACTGGTAATGATAGGAAAAGACAGCCTACTAGAGTTTCAGAGGCGCAGTTGAGGTTTTGTAATGCCGCATCACATACCGTAGGCCCAATGTTCCCCATGTACTTGTAAATTATGATCGCGTCTTGAATATTGCGCGGGAAACCCAAACGTTTACGAAGACTAAGAGACTGGCACCGTACCTAAACCCAGCATTCCTTAATAATAATAATAATAATAATAATAATAATAATAATAATAATACGGTAATAATAATAATAATAATAATAATAATAATAATAATAATAATAGTAATAATCCCTTTAATAATAATAATAATGTAATAATAATATTACTACTACTACTACTACTACTAATAATAATAATAATAATAATAAAATGCTCACTACACTCCAAAACATATTATAAATCTGTTAATAAGTGCAGGAATGAATAAGTTTAACGGAGCCTATTGTTACCTTATCCTGTGACTACTCATTAACGTGAAAAACTATAAGGACAGGACGACACGGCAAGAGTAGTGGCGAAAATGGTCTCCCTTGTAATCAATCACAGCGGCATCTGGAATTTCCCCCCCGTAATAAAGGAGTGGGATCCATGTTAATAAAGCATTTTCAAAACCAAATTAACTCGAAAAAACCACCAGAAGTTTGGTACTTGCGGTAGGTTTATTTATTTATTTATTTGTTTATTGTTTTTATTGTTATCATTATTATTATTATTATTATTATTATCATCATCATTGTTATTATTATTATTATTACTCTTATTATTATTATTATTATTATTATTATTATTATCATCATCATCATCATCATCATCATCATCATCATCATCATCATCATCATCATTATTATTATTATTATTATTATTATTATTATTATTTGGTTTGAGGGGATGATGAGAAATGAAATACCGTGTAAGTTTTTGTAGTTTTAATTAAGAAAATATAAACTATGATATTTACAGATCATTTGTACAGGAAAAAAGCTTCACCGAGCCAGCCTGTTCACTGTACCATATTTTAAGTGGCACAGGAGACCGTAACACAGTATTCTCAGCGACTTATTCTGATGATTATACCGTGATATACTGATTTATGTGTTTTTAGTATCAACACAGCTTAATTCAGTCGCAAAAATAAATCGCCGACGAACAGGTGCCACGGAGCTTCTTGTGCCAGCTAAGGTACAACATTCCCCTTCTGGTAAATTCACAAGCACAAGTGTAATACCCAGACTGAGCTGTTTTCATTCATTTATATCTGTCTATCTATATATTGACAGACGCCTTAATCCCTTATACGGGGTGGCCACAAACAAATCGCCTCCACGTCACCCTGTCCCCCGACCATTTCACTGCCCTGCTCCCAACTCACACCCACCTCTCTCATATACCTCTCCACTCCAACCCTCCATCTCATCCTTGGCCTCCCCCTCCCTCTCTCCCCCTATCTTGACGCATTTCCTGGTACATTCTTGCTTTACAACGGTTTTACGGTGAGGTGGAGGGAGGTTTTTAGGCCAGAGGGGTTTGGTACAGCCTTCCATGACCTCTAAATCACTTTGGGGTAATTCTCCTTTTTGAAATAATTGGACGTCAGGAAGAACAGTACATAATATCAGATAATTTAAGTTAGCCCCCCACCTTCGACATGTCATCACCCAACCTCCCACATCACTCACCAACATCATTGTTTTCATCATTATCTTGACCATCATCATCATCATCATCATCATTATCACCACCCCCACGACCATCATCATCATCATCATTATCACCTCCCCCACGACCATCATCATCATCATCATTATCATTATCACCACCCCCACGACCATCATCATCATCATCATTATCACCACCCCCACGACCATCATCATCATCATACATCATACTATCACCACCCCCACGACCATCATCATCATCATCATCATTATTTTCATTATCACCAGCACCACGACCACCATCTTCATCACCACCACTCTCATCATCATCATCATCATCACCACCACTCTCATCACTATCATCATCTCCACCACTCACATCATCATCATCATCACCACCACTCTCATCATCATCATCATCACCACCACTCCCATCATCATCATCGTCATCACCACTACCACCCCCATCATCATCATCATCATCACCATCACCACCCTCCTCCTCCTTCTCCTCCTCATCATCATCATCACCATCACCACCCTCCTCCTCATCATCATCATCCTAATCCCACTTCCCTCTCATAACCAAGGTGAGTACGGCTGACTCACGTGGGATATGACCATTCTTTGTCACTATAGACCCGTTTACCCGCCAATTAATGAAACTCCCTAACACCTTTTCCTTAGCGATTTATTTTACATTCGACGCCTTATTGCTTTCTTGCATGTTGCTGTTATCTTTTACACACCAACATGGAAGGCGGAAATAACACACAAGGGATTATTCATAAGCTGTATGCGAAAATAAACCTGTTAGGAAAAGGTGTTAGGGGGCAACGTGGAATGTAAGCTAATCACATGTATGCAACAGGTCAACTCTGGAACTGTCTCCTTCTGCCTGTATTTCTCACTGCCTATGATCTCCAGTCTTTCCAAAGCAAGTGTGTCCAGGCATCTCGATAGGAACGGATCTTGAATTTGGCTCTCTCTTATCCTGTTTTTGTCTTTTCTTGGAGGGAACAAATTGAGGGCGCCTGGCCTTTGGTTCCTTCTTTCTTACATAAAAAAAATGGTGCGTTCTGGCCCGTATTCTCGCCAGTTAAGTTCCCTAACACCTTTTTCATAGCTATTTATTTTGCTTAATACACCTTACTATCCTCTTGCATGTTGTGTAAATTCTTCTAATATCGCCTCACTTTACATACATAACGTGCAAAAGGATATTAACCAGAAAAATAAATCACTAAGGAAAAGGTGTTAGGGAGTTTCCTTAACTGAAAATAATACTGGCTTCAGACGTAGGACAGCCGAAGGTCCCTTGTCTCTCATGCATTGTCCTGATTTTTCCCTCCACTAACACCTGTTTGTCGGTGGTTTATTCCTGTAAATGGTAGGTTGAGATGCCCTTCAGTGTTGGCCTTGAAGAAGAAAACTAAAATTGAGATACTTGAACACCTTAAAAAACGAGATTATTTCCGTTCCATTTATATTTCAGTAACACCACAAATCCGTCACTCATCTAATGGCTGTAGTGGTTTGTCGTCACAGCTCTAGGAATGTCACTGTTTTATTAGGTACATGGAAGGCTGTAAGTTGTCTCATCAAAACGGACACAGACCAGCAGTGAGGCTTGGATACTTTATATATCACGTTTACAAGTGTGTCGACAAGTGGCAGCAGCGACGTGACCTAACTTAACCCAGTGACGTGACCTAATTTAACCCCACCCACAAACACACACAGCAGCGTCACGTCACTTCCCATCACTACGCTGACCACAGTGTGTCGAGGAAGTGGCAGTAGTTGGCGTCCACCCATATATTTTCCGTGGATCGGTGGGCGAACAGGACCAGACTCACACTGCTCTCTTCATCCTTCACTGCAGCAGCTCCAGCAGGGCAGCGATGTACGTCTGCGCCATTTGTAAAGTCTCGAATTTGGACAGCTTCTGGTCGCCACTCAGGGCCGGGATGTGTTCACGAAGTCTGTCGAAGGCGGTGTTAAGGCCGTTCATCCTACGCCTCTCGCGAGCGTTGGCCGCCAGTCTCCGTTTCTTGATCACGTCGCCACCGATTACCTTGGGCGGCCTCCTTCGACACCTGTCCTGGCGACCGCGAGACACAGCCAGGGCACACTCGGGGCTGGTCAGGTCCGAAACAGCCTCCAAGACAGGATGCGTTGTCCCGGGAGCGCCCCACGACCAGGACGAAGGACCGAAAGAATTTTGGCTCCAGTTTTGCCAAGTTTCCTCTCCACCCTCACAGCTGCTGGTTGGAGAGCACGATGGACTTGGGCGTCCTTCGGAGTAGCTTCCACCCTCAGAATGACACCAGGTACTAGTGTTCTCAGAGGCAGGGGAGCACCTGGTGGGGTAGGGGGCGGCGGGGCTAGGCAGATCCAAGTAGCCAGGTCGGGGTTCCGGGAAGTACCAGTCCACAGACATAGTGTCGCTTGGAGGAGCACCGGCGATCTGACCCTTGCCCTGCCACATGCCTGCCTTATATACCCCGCCTCCCTACCCTCAGGTGACGCGTCATGGACCGCATTCATAAACGTTCCCAGCCTATTATCGTTGGAACAAATCTATAATTCTATGCCAGCCGACACCATTCGGTTATATTCAGCTGAGGGTGAGTAAGAGCAGCATGTAGGTCGTATGCTTAAACCTGAAATAGCATACTGGAGTGCAAAACCCGCATTTTAGACAAGCATTTATGGAACGCCTGTGATTATTACGTAGGTCCAGCCTGCATCCCACACTACAGAATGCAGTCAACAGCCATATAGGAAGGCCAGACATTTTCCATTAAGTACTTCTAAAATCGTCATCAAAAACTTGGGGTTTGCATTCCACGTCCCCATTTCAGGTTTAAGCATACGACCCTAACCCCTTCACGATTAACTGTTACCGTATATATAGCTATTATATTTCAACTAAAACTGTGTGATTATATATAGACGTTTAAGTACAGGAGCCTGAGAGCGTTAAGACTATCATCATTAACCTGTCGCACCCGTTGACGTGATTCTCCTATTTTTTCCTCGCTGCCTCCCGTGTTACTCAGCCTGGGGGGCACTACACCCTGTCCACCATAGGGAGAAGGGGGGTATGGAAGGGTACAGGGAAGGAGATAGGGTAATAAAGAGGGGAAATTGGACAAGGAGGCATAGGAGGGGTAGGGAGAAGTACAGAGGAGGAAGACAAGCGAGGGTGGGGAAGAGGCAGCAGTACAGGAGAGGAGGGGGAGGAAGGAAAGAAACTGGGAGGAAGATGGAAGGATAGTATAAGGTGAGGGAAGGAAGGAAGGAGGAAGGAAGGAAGGGGGGGAGGAAGATGGAAGGAAGGAAGGTAGGAGGATGGGTAGAGGTGGGGAGAGGGAAGGGAGGGTGAGTGAAGGGTAGCACTTACATTGATTGATGCGCTGCAGACTCACTTGACTTACCGACTGATTGATGCTTCTGTTCCCTGAGATGTGGTTGGGTTAGGTTAGGGTAGGTTAGGTTGGGTTGGGTCGCGTCAGGTTAGGCAAGGTTAGGTTTGGCTTGGTTAACTTAGGGCAGGATAGGCTAATATAGGTTAGGTTAGGTTAGGTTAGGCTGTTTGGTTAGAAGGGAGAAAATGTAGGAGGGAAGGAGGAAAGGGATAACAGGGAGAATGAAGAAGGATGAAGGACGAGGGGAGGAGGAATGCGGAGGGGTGGAGAGGGTGGGGAGAAGGATGGCGGGATGAGGGGGTGTAAAGAAGGAAAGAATAGGGGTGGGGAGGCAGGTGGGGTAAGGGGGGGAATTCAGGCAGCTCTGTATAATTGCTCCATCCCGCCTCGCACAACCAACCCACGAACCATGATGGAAAGAAGAGGTGTGTGTGTGTGTGTGTGTGTGTGTGTGTGTGTGTGTGTGTGTGGCTGATGTATGTATGTATGTATTTATAACTATGTATGACTGTATGCATGTGTATAACTATGCATGTACACTGGAAAGATCAGTATGTGTGTCTGTATGTATGGCTTAACATATGAACGTGCATCCTTGAAAGTGTGTGTGTGTGTGTGTGTGTGTGTGCCTATGATTTAAAGACTGAATGTGTATGTATGTGTATGTATGGTTGCTGCTCAGTGTATTTGTGTAGGCTAAGGTCTGTCTGTCTGTCTGTGTCTGTCTGTCTGAATCTGTCTGCTGAGTCTGTGTTTTAATGTCTCTCTCTCTCTCTCTCTCTCTCTCTCTCTCTTTAGCGTAGTCCAGAGGAAAGGAGACTATGGTAAGAAGAAAAGAAAATGGTGTAATGCAAGGCAGGCGACGAGGGCAGTGTGAATTGAAATGAATAAAAAACGGAAAGAAAATGATGGTGTGAAAAACGGAGAGAGAGAGAGAGAGAGAGAGAGAATAATGGAAAGCAGTGAGAAGGAAATAGCAAAAACAGTGAATCCGGTCAAGTGAAACGGTGAGAAATATTAAGCGTAAACAGTGAAAGAAAGTGGGAAAAGGTGACAACAGAAAACTGAAATTAAGTGGGAAACTGAGATAAACAGTGATGAGGGAAAACAGGGGAAAACAGTACGTGAAATACCGAAAATTAGTGAATAAAGCAGTGAAAAACGACACCAGTATGAAAAACAGAAACCAGTATTTCGTTTTGTTGCCTTGTGTCACCATCACTACTACAAAGCTCTCTTCACCATCACTCTCTCCACCATCTCCTCTACAGCACTCTTCTCCATCGTTACTCATTCTTCACACTCTCGTCTTTCACTCTTCACTAGCCCTGTTCTTTCCATCATTCTTTTCACCATCACTTTCACAATTAATTTCTCTGTTACTCTCTTCATTGTTACTCTCATCTTTACTGTTTCTCACTCTTCCTTACCATCACTTGTCTCTCCGACCTTCTCACATGTTACACAGTCCCGTTATTCACACAGCAAGTTAAATGTTTCGTCAGAGTTATTGTGACGTAACGATGTGCCTTAGATATTAATATATAGAGTGTATAGCCATTAAAAGGTGGGAGTGTTAGCGCATCCTATGTACACACGACTATAAGTTCCGCGATATAAACTTGCCCACCACATCCAGCAGTTCATATGAGATCAGTGCCAACAAGACAGCTAGAGGGAGGTGGAGGTGGGAGAAGGAGGGGTAGGAACCATCAGTCCTCCTAACCCTGCTTCTTCCAGTACCTCACGCATCTCCTGTATATATGTTCACCAGGTAGATCAGTGTCTGTCTATTGCATCTTAATTGACCACTGGCAAGTTTGGAAGCTACGAAGAAGTTCAGAATATCGACATTGACAGTTTTCGTAATATTAGCCTGAACTGCGATTAAAAGAAAAGATATTATATAAAAATGCGTTTGATATAGTGGCAGGTATTTGCTGAACACTGTCACTCTCCGATTTAGCCGTAAATAAGGACAGTGCAACGAACAGCCAGTCGTATCACAGTGTTTGAGAAATTGATTGTTTTTTTACGGCTAAATCGAAGCATAACATTATTCAGTAAGTACTAGATGTTACGTGAAAGTTATATTTGCACGATATTCTAGGTAAAACGCGATGTGTGCTATTACTACGAAGATTGTCTCTACCGATATTTTACACTTCCTTGTGGACCAAAATTCGCAAGATGTCAATTTAAATGTTTGAACTGGATGGCAGTTGTATAAAGCGGGAGTTTTCTGGAGTAATACGTCTATTAACACCTGCCCTGCCCACACTCAAGCCGTGTGTGTGTGTGTGTGTGTGTGTGTGTGTGTGTGTGTACGTACTTGTGGGTATGTGTGTAACAGAAGGCGCCGCTGCCCGCCCCTCACACCTCCTACCTCCAACCCGCCCTTTAATTAACCTGTGGACGACCATTATCTTACCTGAGTGGTGTGTGTGTGTGTGTGTGTGTGTGTGTGTGTGTGTGTACTGTGCTGCTGTGGAATTAGAAGGTGTGTGTGTGTGTGTGTGTGTGTGTGTGTGTGTGTGTGTGTGTGTGTGTGTACTGTGCTGCTGTGGAATTAGAAGGTGTGTATGTGTGTGTGTGTGTGTGTGTGTGTGTGTGTGTGTGTGTGTGTGTGTGTGTGTGTACTGTGCTTCTGTGTAATTAGGTGTGTGTGTGTGTGTGTGTGTGTGTGTGTGTGTGTGTGTGTGTGTGTGTGTGTGTGTGTGTGTGTACGCATCACGTTTCTGGTGTTAAATCCTAGAAGTACACACGCAGATCGTGAGGCTAACGCGTTACCACTGGGCCACCGCAACACTGTCCCTGTTACACCATCGAGTCATGTATTTATTTTTTTATATATCTATCCGTCTGTCTGCCTGTTTATATCTATCCGTCTGTCTGCTTGTCTATCTATATCTGTCTGTCTCTGCCTCTCTGTCTGTCTGCATTTCTGTCTCTCTCTCTCTCTCTCTCTTTCCACTTACCCATCTCTTTACCATCTCTTTCTATGAGTCTATCTCTCTTGACTATCTTCCTACTATCTTTCTATCTGTCTGCCCTTCTCAATCTGTCTACTTCTTTACCTACCTACCTGTCTATCTATATATCTGTTTATCTATCTATATGCAAATGAGTCAGTTAAGCATGATTCACTCGTGTACTAACAACAGGGGAGAACATCTATCTATCTATCTATCTATCTGTCTTTCAGTCTATCTGTTTATATCTATCTATCCGTCTATCTCACTGTCTATCTCTCTGTCTGTCTATCTATCTAATCCCGTAAGAGGTGGCCGCAAATCGTTCCACACGTCACCGTATGCTCTGCCAAGTTACCCATCTCATCCTAAATCTTCCCCTCCCCGTCTCCCTCTCCACCTCACTCCCATGCACTGTTCTAGTCAGTCTCTCATTTTCCATCCTTTCCACATGGCCACATCATCTCAGAAATGCCTGGAGAGAAAGAATTATTCCTTTATAATGGAGAAATTTACTTGGATACATTTTTACGTGTGATATAAAGACGGTAACAGCAAAACACGCCTCCTAGAATGCGGAGGCAGGTGATGAGACAGACAGACAGGCAGACAGACAGACAGACAGACGGACAGACAGACAGACAGCCCACATCATCATTACAACAGGTCAAAATGGAAAGACAGATATGTAGATAGACAGATAGACAGAATACCACAGAACAGACAGACGGACAGATAGACAGATTATGCAACTCTACCAACAGCTGCTGTAAATTTCCCCCACACCGCCATTTACAGCATAGCAAATTGGACAGACAGATATATATAAGTAGCACCCGTCTAACAGCAAACTCTCATCCCTTGTCTGTCCAACTCTCTAATGCAAGAGTTAACCGTTACTCCCAGTCCTTCATTTATGCAACAGGTCAACTCTGGAACTGTCTCCCTTTGTCTGTATTTCCTGCTGCCTATGATCTCCAGTCTTTCAAACGCAGTGTGTCCAGGCATCTCGAAATGAACGGATCTTGAATTTGGCTCTGTCTTGTATTCTGTTTTTCTCTTGGAGGGAACTGTTATTGCGGGCTCATGGCCTTTGGTTCCTTCTTCCTCGCATAAAAAAAAAAAAGATACATGGACAGACTAACACAGATATAAACAATCAAACAGACAGATGGAAAATAATGCAAATCCACCATCACTATCTGTAAATCATCTCCACTACCATTGCAATACAGAAAAAGGGATAACAAATGTATAACTAGATATACAAACAGAATATAGCAAAATACGGACAGACAGATAGACAGATGAAACAAGTGCACATCTCTGTCTACATATCACTTCCCGACGACCACTTACATCCCAGCAAAATATTCGTAGACAGGTGGATATGCGCTGTAGGTAGAGAGGTAGACGGTAGATGATGCAGTTCTACCAAGAGCCTCACTAAATCACCTCCACCCTCGCCATTACACCATACCAGCCTGAAGACATCATTTCCCAGTCTTCATAGATCACTCCAACTTATCTCCACCACCTCCGCAGAACTTGTCACACCCGCCACCTGCAGTCACCTGTGTCCGCCGGCCAGGTAGCATCATTAAGCTCCTAATTCTCCAGCGTGCGGCTCCCTTCAAGCTCTCTCTCTCTTCGCCGCAGTGTTGCATCCCTCTCCCTCTACTATTGGGCTTGCTTGTATCCCTCCCCCATTACGGTGGGCACGAAGCACATGTCCAGCAATACACCATCACTGTCTTTGCCTCTGGCTCTCTAATGCACAAATCAACAAACCTTCCTCAGTCTTTCTTTCCCTCCGCCTAAGCGCAGTATGTCCAGCATCTAGAAATGAACAGATCTTTATTATGACTTTCGTAAATTTTCTCTGACATGGACAACTTTTTTTTTTCAGTCCTCCAGTGTGTGTGTGTGTGTGTGTGTGTGTGTGTGTGTGTGTGTGTGTGTGTGTGTTATTATAGGCTGCAAGGGCCCATATTCCCGTCGGTTAAGAACTCCCTAACATCTCTTCTAAGCAACTTATTTTGCTTATTATGCCTTACTGTCTGTCACGGGGTTTTTATAATATCTCGGTAATTTTGATATAAATGCTTAAATATTATTTAATTTGATAATATTCAATAATATTGAAGAGCAGAGACAATGGTTGTCTTGCTACATCAAGCAACGATTACTTTACGTTGGCTTAGCACGATTCTCTGAGAACGAGAATTTATAAACTTCCTCAACAGTACACAGCAGAGACTAATTACTCACAATTGCTGACTTACTGTACTGTTAGCCTCTGGAGAAAGTTACATCACCCCTGACAATAAATAACTAATACTAATAATAATAACATCAGGTTCTTGCTGATGCATTAACTCCTGGCACAACGGATTTTAAGTTAATACAAGACTGGTCTAAGTACCAGTTATGAAAGCAAACGTTTATGCAAGCTAGGAGCTGTATGGAAAATAAGCTTAATTATGGAGAAATGAAACAAGATTTTTACTCTACATTAAGCTCAAGAAATAGAACTGTTAAATTTATTGATTACAAAAATAAATTTAACATTACATTTCAAATCAAATCAATGAGACGCACTCGCTCACTCACACAGAAGCTAAATACTTACGCCTAGGAAAAACACCTTAACTAAGCTCTTAAAACTGCAAAATACACAAAAGAAATACCAGTCGATGAATACTATGTATCACCACTAAGGTGGGAGGACTGGATTAACTGTCTCAGTGGAGCTTGGGTGCTAGCGACCTCTCACACTTCTTGGAGCACAGGACCTTCCTCCGTCACAGCAAACACAAGACTGAATTCAAATACATTGTATGGGCAGGACGCAAGGCGTGGCTAACGGTTGAGGGAAGTAGAGGCGAACGATAAAGAAACAATAGTATCGCTCAGTAGCGCACTTAGTGACGTGCATCAAATCGGTCACCCCTGAAAACGGTGACGAATGATTTGAAAAATATACCCCGAAATGGAGAGAGAAACGGTTAACTGAGCGATACACAGTGAGTTTTCCACTAATAGTTCGTGGCTTCTCACAAAAAGGAAATGTCGCGAATTGATTCGTGACATTACGCCCCATGAAAATTAAATCTTTCTTCCTTCAGAAGAAAGATTTCAATATACATACATATAAATCCTAACTCAGTCACACAAGATTCACACTGTGGTGTGTGTGCTATCCTGCTACAGGAGAAAGTCGCAGTCGTCAGTGAGCGAAAAAACCTCGTATTTACGTTAATAGAAGCAAGCTTGAGGGAAAAACTCCGTGACGACGGTGAAAATCCTGTACTCAGGTCAAACTGAGCGAAAAGTCGCTACATTTACACTGACAACTAATTGTTGTGTAGTGTGATGTATGTAATACACAGTGTAGGTGTGACAGTTGCAGTGTAACTGTACCTACGTGTAAAATGACACAGTAAATAATATGGCGACGACGAAGGCAGAGAAGAGGCGGCAGCGTGCGGCAGACGATCAGCTGGCCCGCACAGCAAAACTGCTACACCCATTGCTGAACCTGCAAAACCAATTAAGGTGGAGCATCAAAAGCGTCAATGAGACAAAATTCTTATTATGTTACAATTACTCTCTCTGGCTAGCAGTCAGTACATGCTATGAAAAGTACACTCGAGGTCGCCATTAATTATAGCACACGATTATGGTCGGCAAGTTGAGAATCCCTGTGCAAACTCGGGTCTTCCATAGCCTCGAACTGCACACGGGTCCTCAACCTGTGCCTCAACCTACAGTACTTATATTAATATCGGAGAGCTGAGAAACCTTGTGCAAACTTGGGTCTTCCATAGCCTCAAGTCGCCTCTGCAGAGTTCTCACTTCCCCCTTAACCTACAATACAATACTTATATTAGTACCGGAAAGCTGAGAATCCTTGTGCAAACTTGGGTCTTCCATAGCCTCAAGTCGCCTCTGCGGAGTTCTCACTTCCCCCTTAACCTACAATACTTATATTAGTATCGGGGAGCTGAGAACCCTTGTGCAAACTTGGGTCTTCCATAGCCTCAAGTCGCCTCTCAACTTTCCCCTTAACCTACGGTACATATATTAGTACCGGGAAGCTGAGAATCCTTGTGCAAACTCGGGTCTTCCATAGCCTCAAGTCGCCACTGCGGAGTTCTCTCTCGAACTTCCCCCTTAACCTACAATACTTCTATTAGTACCGGGAAGCTGAGAATCCTTATGCAAACTTGGGTCTTCCATAGCCTCAAGTCGCCACTGCGGAGTTCTCTCTCGAACTTCCCCCTTAACCTACAGTACTTCTATTAGTACCGGGAAGCTGAGAATCCTTATGCAAACTTGGGTCTTCCATAGCCTCAAGTCGCCTCTCAACTTCCCCCTTAACTTAAGGTACATAATATGCATGTACAGGCCCTGGACATACTGTGTCCTGTGGGGCCAATGGGCGAGACATCAGGTCTGCACCCACTTCACCACTACCCTGTCTCTCAACTGACTCAGAGATTACAGGTGTGGTTATGAGCGGCACAGGAAGGACATGTCCCTGATCAGTGGTGATACTTTGGCACACACTGCAGGAACGGACAAAACTGTCTATGTCTCGTCCCATCCCTGGCCAGAAAAAGTCAGCTCGGATACGGCCCTGGGTCTTCCTTTTGCCCAGGTGACCTCCTGAGGCTGGACAATGACCCCATTGTAACACTGCTGGGCGGTACTTGGCGGGAACGACAAACTGCAGTCGAACCTCGCCCTCAGGTGTTCGTGACTCACGGTAGAGCCGTCCTTGTTTGCGAAGGAACTTGGCTCGACCTCCCCGTGAATACTTAATCACTCGACCCTTTTGTTTGTTCCGCACGGCAGCAAGTGTCGGGTCAGAATGTTGTTCTTGCACAACAAGTTGACTACACATCAGATCTTGTGGCGATTCAATGATCACTGGGGTGACACAGTCTGGAGCCTCAGTCATGGCTCGTGTTACCGCAGCAGCCGAAGTCTGAGTAGCGTCATCATCGGAGCAACTATCCTTGACTCCTTGAATATTGCCTACTATTAAGTCAAATAGAGGCTCTGGCATGACAACTGCAAGTGTCGTACCAGTATAAAATGGAGATGCCACCTGGATACATGCCTCAGGGAACAATCTCACTGATCCATCAATAAGCTTTGCATGGATCTGTCGACCTGTATACTGCTCAGGCCGAACTAAACTCTGCTTAACAGAGCAACCTGAGGAACCATTGTCTCTCAGGACCTTCACAGGAATGCCTCCCACAAACCCTGGCTGAACAAGGAAGGTACTGTCACCTGTGGGAGGGCCTGTGGAGGAAGCAGCTAGCCACTCATGAGGCTGCTGAATTGATGTGGCAAACATTGTGCCTTGAGGGTTATATTGGGAAGATGGAACATTGGCCATCTGTGGAGGGGGGTTCACTGTCACTGTGGGACTAGTGAACTGTGGGGAAGTACCCACACTGATAGGGACGTGACCACCATGCTGCTGCTGAGGAATGAAGGCTGCATTCGCTTCCTGCCTCTTTTGAGTTGGTGGTGAAAAACTTTGTCCTGTCGGTCGGTTGCGTGGCTGATACTGCTGCTGGTTAGGGTACTTGTTGTACCTCTTCCACTCAGGTTTCTGAGTGTTTTGCCCCTGGTCCTTCCACTGCGGTTTTGGACCTTGGCCATTATTCTGAGAATGGCCTTGGTGCTGGGATTCAGTCTGAGACGGCTTCCCAGACTTGGCAGTATCTTTTCTGCTCCAGGTGTTTTGCTTACGAGCTTGATACCCGTATGCAGTAAAGAATGCGTCAGCCTTCTCTGCCATTTGGCTGGCATCTTTCACCTGGCAGATCTTAAGCTGTGCTATGAGCTCAGCAGGCCACGACCTCTCTAGCTGTGTACGCAGCATAAGGTCAATTATCCCTCACGCGTGGAAGGAGTTTCATCTTTCTCCATCCACTCATTTAAGTAAGCTGTGAGACGATCAAGGAACTGAACAGCTGTCTCCTTGTCTTGGAGACAAGCTCGCATGAACTGAACTTTGGCGTCGTCTACTGTGAGACCATACGCCTTAATGAGTGCAGCTTTCATCATCTCATATGTGAGATTGTCTCCACGAATTCTGTGGAGAATATCGAGGGCAGGGCCCTCAAATAGGCTAAGAAACTGAAGCCGCTTAGCCTGCCTCATCCAGTTGATATAAGTCTGCCATGTCCTCAAAACGAGCTATGTACGGCTCGATTCGCTCGCTTTCCTTGTATGAAGGAAGCTTGATGCGTGGGGTCGCCAGGACATGTGCAGGGGGAACGCTCGTGGAGCTTTGACCAACTGCACCAGACGTGTCTGAAGCCAAGGAATCTCGCTTGAGCTTCATCATTTCAAGTTCATGTTTTTCTCGTGCCTCACGTTCGGCACGTTCATGTTCTCGTTCTCGCTCGCGTTGTTCACGCTCGTATTCGCGCTGTTCTCGCTCGTGTTCGCGCTGTTGTCGCTCTTTTCTAACTCGAGCCTCGCGTTGTTTCTGCTCGTGTTCGCGCTGTTCTCGCTCGTATTCGCGCTGTTCTCGCTCGTATTCGCGCTGAATCTTACGCTCTTCACGGGCATCATTCTCGCGCTGCTGCTCCTGATTATGCCGTGAGAGTATATACTCTTTAATTTCGGTTGGGTCCGAAAGACCCATTTCTTTGGCTTCCTGTAAAAATACAGTAGTAGCCATTTCGCTAATTTATTAAGCAAACCGAAATTGAGTACTGACTGCTTAGCGACGAATACTAATAAACACAAGTAAAGAGTACAGACACAAGCTAGTGGTGACCAGTCTTATCCAGTTAACTGGCAAAGAATAAATCAAAATGTAAATGACTGGGAAGACTCAATAATAAACACAATGGTACGGCGACTTCCCAGGAGCGAATAAAATCGTCTGGCGTTACCAAGAATAAACTAGAGTTAAGTACTCTATGGATTGATAAAGCAAAATTCACTTGCTAAATTAAGGGTAAACACCAGTAAGCTTGTGTCTATAAACTTTAATGATAAATACCTAAATATGAATGAGTGAGCACTATCTCGTGAATAGCTTTAGAGCTAGGAGTTAATATCCTGGAATGAGGTCGCCAATTGTCACGGGGTTTTTATAATATCTCGGTAATTTTGATATAAATGCTTAAATATTATTTAATTTGATAATATTCAATAATATTGAAGAGCAGAGACAATGGTTGTCTTGCTACATCAAGCAACGATTACTTTACGTTGGCTTAGCACGATTCTCTGAGAACGAGAATTTATAAACTTCCTCAACAGTACACAGCAGAGACTAATTACTCACAATTGCTGACTTACTGTACTGTTAGCCTCTGGAGAAAGTTACATCACCCCTGACAATAAATAACTAATACTAATAATAATAACATCAGGTTCTTGCTGATGCATTAACTCCTGGCACAACGGATTTTAAGTTAATACAAGACTGGTCTAAGTACCAGTTATGAAAGCAAACGTTTATGCAAGCTAGAGCTGTATGGAAAATAAGCTTAATTATGGAGAAATGAAACAAGATTTTTACTCTACATTAAGCTCAAGAAATAGAACTGTTAAATTTATTGATTACAAAAATAAATTTAACATTACATTTCAAATCAAATCAATGAGACGCACTCGCTCACTCACACAGAAGCTAAATACTTACGCCTAGGAAAAACACCTTAACTAAGCTCTTAAAACTGCAAAATACACAAAAGAAATACCAGTCGATGAATACTATGTATCACCACTAAGGTGGGAGGACTGGATTAACTGTCTCAGTGGAGCTTGGGTGCTAGCGACCTCTCACACTTCTTGGAGCACAGGACCTTCCTCCGTCACAGCAAACACAAGACTGAATTCAAATACATTGTATGGGCAGGACGCAAGGCGTGGCTAACGGTTGAGGGAAGTAGAGGCGAACGATAAAGAAACAATAGTATCGCTCAGTAGCGCACTTAGTGACGTGCATCAAATCGGTCACCCCTGAAAACGGTGACGAATGATTTGAAAAATATACCCCGAAATGGAGAGAGAAACGGTTAACTGAGCGATACACAGTGAGTTTTCCACTAATAGTTCGTGGCTTCTCACAAAAAGGAAATGTCGCGAATTGATTCGTGACACTGTCCTATTCTGTTATGTAAATCCTTCTAACATCGCCATATTCTGCATAAATAACGTAAAAAAGGATATCAGCCAGCCATACCCAAAAATAAATCGCTAAGGGAAAGGTGTTAGGGAGCTTCCTTAACATACTAGATTTTTGTACTTTTGCAGTTTATATCACGTTGCTCAGGGGCAGAATAACATAATACTATGGCCCCACATCCTTTCCATAGCACTTCTTCGTGACCAGCATTGTATTCCACTGATAATGTCATGTTACAGTTCAATATATAACATGGAATAAGGCAGTTTTAGGCCATGTTTAGTAAAAAATATATATAGTAATTGATATGTAACCTCAACACACCCATAACACTGAGAGAGAGAGAGAGAGAGAGAGAGAGAGAGAGAGAACGTAAAACAGAAAGAAAGAAAATAGTGAAAATAAAAAGAAACTTAAAACTAGGAATGTAAACTGAGTGACAAATTTATCGATGCGTAGGGAGAGAAGAGAGTTACGTTTCGCCTTTGTCGGTAATTCTTTCATATTAGACGTTCTTGGATTATCCTGTCTTCCTGCCTGGTACAGTTTTTGTAATGGGGCCTTCTTGTATTTTATTTATGCTACGTACGGCGACGGTGATGCTAAGGACACGCACCAGGACGTTAAAGTGCAATAGGCAAAATAAATTAAGATAAATAGTTAAGAAAAATCAAGATAAATTGTTAAGATCAGATGTTTGTGGGCTTTCCAAGACATGGACGGCGATGAGAGAAGACGCCGAGTTGATCCCTTCAGTACCATAACAATACTGATCTTGCCGCTGCCAGACGATTGTATATAGATCTGAAAAGCCCCCCTGGTAGAGAGGTTAGTGATGGTTGTGTCTAATCCCTCCAGTTCGAAGAGTTTTTTCCTGAGGGCACATGAAATAATCTGGAATCAGTAGGAATAGCATGGTAATTACCCCATCGGATGGTAAGTGTCCACGCATTTCGTCATGAACACAACCTTTATTCTACATAAAATTCACGTTAACCAGTATAATAGGAAATCGACGTCATTGGGTTATTGTTGTTGTTGTTGTGGTGTTGTTGGTGGTGGTGGTGGTGGTGTTGGTGGTGGTGGTGTTGGTGGTGGTGGTGGTGGTGGTATTATTGTTATTGTTTTTGTTGTAGTTTCTGTTGTTGTTATTCCTGCTTAACCTCTGTCTGTCTGGCTGACCAAACCCGTGAACCACAGGAAAGAAGCTACTTCTGTGTGTCATCTTCCTATATGCACAGTACAGTGCATACACCGTGTAGGGATCCGGTGCCCCCGTGTGGTGGACAGCGCCTCACCTGGGTCGGGCAAGGGTCCTTCGCACGGTGAGGTGATGGGCGATAGGAGGAGGTTTGGTTCCAGGGTGGACGCCGCAGTTGCTCCACCCAGAGTGCGCAGCGCCACCACGTGTAGGTTCCTTGCTAGGGCGGAAGGGGTTAATGGAGTGTTACAGAGTTACTAC